>NC_058040.1:15830869-16130869 GCF_019176455.1 Solea senegalensis | reverse complement strand
TAGAGGGGTTTTTTTCTCCATAAAGTGACAGAAATCTCGTCGTTTTTGTCAATACTTTTAGTTATACTGATAATAACGATAATAATAATAATACTGTACGTATATATTTTGGTAAGTGTAATCTTGATTTTTTAGTTACTATGGTCAAAAATCTTGGATGCAGATCCACCCAGCTATTATTTACCACTTTGTTTCTGAGCAAAACAGTTAAATCTTCAGAACCACCAATGTTTCAAGTTAGCACACTGCGCTAACTTCCTGTAAGCTAGGATAACGTTGTTTTCATGCTATTTTTTTAATTAGAGTAGAAGTAGTGGAACAACCCCGTTTTTCACCTTGTATGTCTTTGGTTTTGGTTTTGACTAGAGTCCAATTTTACCCTTGGCTGCACGTGTACGTGCGTTCCAATTGCACTCGGAGGTCGGAAACTCCTCGTGCTCCTCAGAGTCACAATTCAAAATGGCCGCTCCAAACATAACACTGAAATTTTGTTTTTTTTTGTGTCCAATTGAATCAGTCAGCACACACAGTGACAACCCACTGTGTTGTTATGTATTAAATGCCGCTTTTAGTGTTTATCAAACAGACTGGATTAGCTCGCTAATTAGCAAACTTAGCTATAATTCGCTAACATTAACCACAGGACACTGTGGCTTGGGGCATTTTTTGCCGAACACATTCATGTGAGACGTCTTTCCGAGTTTCGACTTCCAAAGCAACTGGAACTCACTACAACGGACCAAACATCGCAATCCATCCATTTAGTCAGATTGCTAAATTTGGCGGCGCCGTATCTGTAGACCGGCGTCTACGTACGATATCTGCTTCTTACTGACGTGTCACACATTCTGCAGTCGTAAAGCTGTCATTGGTTCCTGGTTTGGTCGGTTCCTAGCTTATATTGCATAATAGAAAACATACATTGTCTTCTAGTCTTTGGTATTTTGGGCTAGTGAGTTAGCGAAACTGTCCTACAGGAGTCTGTGATTCATGACTCTCTTATCTTTTTCTTCCCGTGGTGAGGTTTGTGTGTGTTTTACCCTTCTTCAGCCTCAGCTTCAGCTTCTTCATGGGTTTTTTTTTTTTTTAGATGATGAATTTGTAAAAAGGCGGTTTGGCTACAAACAAGTCGTCGCAGTGAGCAGCCCCTCTCTCAGTTTATCACCCTCAACAAACGCACGAACAAACAAAGAAAAAATGTAAAAAGTTTGGTTTTCCTCCATCGCGAAAACGACGACCCTTGACCCCATCGTCCCCCCCACCCCCACCCCCCTCCAACGCCATCCTTTATCACGCTTTGGTACAAGTGCTGGACGCAGAAGATTGGCCCCCGGGGCTCCCGCCGTCGTCTGTCCATTTGTCCAGGCTCCGACGTCGGGCGTTCATGAAGAAGTTGCTGACGGTGGTGAGTTCGAGGCCCAGCTGCTGCGAGATGGTGAGCTGCATCTCTTTGGACGGCCGCTTGTTCTCCTTGAAGATGGCCAGCAGGGTGCGCCGCTGCAGGTCGGTGAAGACCAGCCGCGACTTCTTTGGTGTGCTGTTGCGCTCCTTCGCCGTGTCCTGCTCCTTCCGTTTGCACGCTGCGAGAGGTGGAGGAGGAGGAGGAGGAGGAGGAGGAGGAGGAAGAGAACAGACGTCAGTTACAGGTAAGAACGACTCATCTGTGTTTTTAGAACTTTTTAGACCAAGTAACGAGTAAATATTTAGCTTTTGAAGTAACAACAAAAAATGCTAGGGGCGGCAACAGCTCCTGGAACAAATTTGTGCAAGGAACCTATTGTTTTCCTTCCCTGGCTTTTTAAAAGGTCAGGTCAAGGGCTCTGTAGCGCCCCCTAAGGTGAAAACTGAGTCAAATTGAGTTCCACCGAATTTCATGAAACTTGGTGGGAAGATGTTACAGCCCAAGATGAAGCCCAAGTCGGCCATTTAGGTGATTTGCATTTGTCGTACCAACATAAAAAAACACGTTAGTTTGTGCTAGTTATTATTTTATTAGTTTGTTTCATTTTCTACGCATGCCAGTCAAAATTCTGCAATCACATGTCCTGGTATCTACAGGAGAAGAGTATTTTTGATTTTCCTCCAGAGGAAGCTTGTGTACCACGGGTGTGGTTACACGTGCCACAGTTTGAGAACCATGGTTTTTCTTTTTCTTTTGGCATGTGCCTCTCCAGGGATTCCCCACAGTAGATGATTATGCATATTTTGATTTGGCAGATTTTATATTGCTCACTCTGCTGCACCAAATAATCCAAACAATCCAAGGTTAATCCAAAACAATTTGGGTTAGATTAGATTATTATTTACTGAATCAAACATTTATTGTCCCAAGTCTTGTGCATTTAATAGTTACTCTAGTTTCTTTATTATCTTATACTTTATTAATCCCCTTAGGGAAATTATTATTTCTCTATTATTTTCTTGCATTTGACCCATCCCAGAATTAGGAGCAGTGGGCAGCCACACTGAGTTGCGCCCCAAGGTTCCCAATGGGGGTTGGGAACCTTGCTCAGAAGTACCCTGGCCCTTTTGACCTGGTGGGGACTTGAACCGGCGACCCTTATTGGCCACTGTTATACCGTATATATGTATGTTTATACATATAATAACATTTGGAAAGTCACACCACATGATTTTCACCAAAAAAATATAATTTTTTTTACTCATTTCCAGAGATAAATGTGTAATTTGATCATCAGACAGTGGATCTAAGACACATGTCTCATTCCTAATTTAATTTTGAAGCACTTATTTTTTAAATTAGATTATTTCAATTATTCAACAGTTACATTTTATCAGATGGAGGTAAAAACATTTAAAATAAAAGTTGCCTGTATATCAGCCACAGGCTGCACTGATTTCTAAAGATCGTCATCGACTGCAGAAAAATCCATACGCGTCGGCCTCTGGTGTTTGTGTTGCTTGTTTTTTTTTGAACTACAGGGAAATATTGGAGGGGAATTTTAACGGCGTCTCTCATATGAAACACAAACAAGGACACAAGGTTTATTTTCCGTCAAAAGTTCATCTTTCTCGCGTAGAACGCGCGCGTGTGTGTGATTTTGTTGAACATAATCAGCTCCATCGCTGCTCATCGATCTTTACACAATAACAACCACGGACGCGTCTGTAATCACAGAGAATCCCTGAGTGTAATAACGTCGGACACGTCCAACACGTGTCTGTGTGTCCGTCTCTACAACAACAAGATCTCCTCCATATTATTATGTTCCCCTCATAACACAACATATTTACACGTCTGCGTGCAGCATAACCACGCAATTAATGGGTTCATAGGTAAAAAAACTTTTAGGTTTAAATAACTCTAACCTACAATTGTTCGATTCATTTACAAAAACAAATGTGTTTAACTTTAATTGCCACAGTTTTTAGCTGAAGAAACAAAATGTAGACTCATCACAAGTGACCACAAAATTCAAACTGGTTAGTTCCGTGCTGGGTTTACAGATATAATTCCAAGAAACTACACATATAGATACAGATTGGATAAATAGGTGGCGCTGTTGAGTCTGTTTTTGTCTTACACGTGGACGAAAGCACTGTAATCTATAACACCACGTGTAAGTAAAGTGTCATTTATGATTTCTTTGACCATTTTAGGGCCAAAAAAAACAACAACAATCACAAAAACCACAACAACACCTCCTCTGATGTGTTTGTAGTTCAAACTCTGCCAGTGAGGAGGAGGAGGAGGAGGAGGTGTGGGTGCATTTGATTTGATTACCTCTGTGAATTAAGTATGCACGAGTCAGAGTCTGATCGATACAAATTCACTGAAGGACTCAATTCAGTGACAAAACTATTATGTAAGGGGAAACTGTCCTCGCTGTGAACACACACACACACACACGCACACACACACACACACACACACACCTCCCCTCCTGTCTCCTGTGTAAAAAATAAAAATAAGAGCCATGTCTCTTATTTTGAAATTCCACTAAATCACTGGGGAGGATTTGATGGAAAACAGATCATCAAACATAAAACTACTAATTGGCTTCATTTAGTTTTTATGGGAAAATAACCCTTTTTCTCACATGGACACGGGAGCTGCTGCTCCGCTGCTGCCTCGTGTGGTCACTTTGTGTCACTGAGGTGAATCAGAATGAAGGATTTTAAAAGCCAAAGTCACACAAGTAACACATTGAAACATACGGATCAACGACTCCTTTGTGCTGTGACGTTAAAATCGCTGAATTTCTCTATGGAGTTTGGTGCAGAGACGAGTGAGAAACTTAAGTTTCAGGTGAGTCTTTTGTTAAGTGGCCCTAAAATACTGTAATCTAAAAAGAACCTTAAAACTCTAGATACATTTTTTTTCTTTAAATCAAACAAAAGTATAAATAACGTAAAGATAAATGACTCAAATACACATGTAAATACATATATATATACAGCATATATATATGTATATAAATGTCCCGGTTGTTTAAGAATTGATTCTCCTCTGTCTGTTCTCTCACTGATGTGTTATTGAAGTGAATATTAATCCTCCACATGCTCAGGAGGTGGCACTATTGATCTGTGAATATGAACACTGGGCCACACCGCGTGTGTGTGTGTGTGTGTGTTTGTGTGTGTGTGCGTGTGCGTGTGAGAGAGTGAGACAAACAATCCTTTGAATCATCTGCACCAGCAGGAGAGAATAATAAAAAAATGCTACAATATAATAATACAATTCCACTTTATATAATGCAGTATAATTATAATAAATGATAAGTTGCAGTATGCCAGATCAGTGGAGAATAAATAAAATAAAATAAAATACTAATTAAAATACTAAGATATCTCACTGTACTAAGCTCCTCCCACCAGACCAGCACGCACAGATTTATAATCTGAGAGTCTCTGCCCCTTTTTGACACTCGTTTTATTGCGTTTATCAAACCGACGTTTAGACTCTTACTTATTTGTTAATATTTTTGTTTAGGTTTCTTTGCAGAGTCGGCAGTTGTTAGCGATGCTAGAATCGCGACCTGTTCGCTAAAGCGACGCTGCTTTGTAGAACAGTGTGTTATAAAGTAAAGTGTATTTCATATATATATATATATATATATATATATATATATATATATATATATATATATACATACATATACATAGATATATATACATAGATATATATAAAACACAAAGTTGTACGTGGGATGAGTAGCCTGTTACATGTGGTACAGTCTAAAAGAATCTCGCCTACTGCACCTTTAAAGGTGACACAAACAAAATAAATGTCCCAGTTCTTTTTCCTCTGTTTGTTCCACAGTTAAATTCTGGACTCTGGACTTCAATATTTACCTCTTTGGCTCTTTGTGATGAAACCTCAAGCTGTGGGCGGAGTCAGTATCTGACTTTTTTTTTGAGTCACCTATAGATAGATTTTACGCATTTACATTTACATCCTATCATCTTTATGCAGAAGTATAAACTTATATGTTCCTATTACACACAACTTAATTTATACACTTTACTTTAATCCTGTCACCAAATATTTACATATTTACAGTATTTTATTTAAAGTTCTTAATGTTCTCAGAACAGCACAAGAACACGTCTGGATTTTCCATCACCGTCCTGGATGAAACTGCTGCTCTTCATCCTCATAGTTATATAGTTAAAATGATTGTATTTTGTATAATTCTTTTAAACTGATTTATGTTTTTACGTAAATGCTTTAATTCATCTGTTTTAAATTTAAATTGTATCTAACCTTGTCTCTCTGAAAACAACGTCTTTATTTTATTTGGAAGTAAATTATTTCTTACTTTTGAATAATTCTTTGTGCTGTTTTAAGCTGAATCAGTGTTTCATTTATGTTTGTTTTTATTTCCTATTTCCTTCCTTTTGTTTTTTTAAAATTAGTTTGCTAATTTTTCCTAGTTTTTTTTGTTTTATTAGTTTAAGTGTTACCAGGTGCAAGATTCAAAAAGGTGATCGTTTTAGGTGATAAATATTATTTTGTCTCAAATACAAAAAAACTGCCAGCTGAAAAGAATAAACACAAGCACATTTTCACTACAGTGTCAGTTAGGTATTGTTAAATTGGATTAGATTTTATTTTTATTTCAGTTAATGAAAATGTGTTCCCACTTTTAGTTTAGCTTATTTCGTTAGTTTTCGTGGATTATAATCTCCTTGGTGGTCTCTGTGTCCTGCGTTATTTATTAATGTGACTGCCCTCTTCTGCATTATATATTTATGTATATATGAACACATATAATGTATACAGTGCTTTGTGATATGAGAATATGCCTCGTTTTGTGCTCCTCTATTACACCGCGTTTCTTGATATGCTGATGATGTGATGATGATGCAGGAACGTCGACTGAAAACAGTGACGGAGGAAAAACAACGCGCTCTCTCTCGCGCTCCGTGTTTGTCCTGCTGCTGATCTCGTTTGCAGTTAGAGACGTGTCCAACAGCGAGGGACGCACAGAGGGAGCTGATGAAAGACGCGGGGAGCTGTGGCGTTATTGATCCCATTGATTGCGAGACGTACCTTTACAGAAACAGCCGCCCCTCCCCCTATCTCTCCTCTCCTCTCCTCACACTGGTAAAACCCCCGCCTCCCTTTTGAATAATACAATTGCGTGTTTGATCCTCACTGTAACCCCGACTGGAGAGAAAACGGCCTGATTGAATCACTGGGCCGTGCTCCGGCTCGTTGTGATCACTGCCTTTTACTCACTGATGTGCCTGCACTTTTCTTTTCCTTAAAAAGAAAACAAAAAAAAAACACCTTGTCTGGAGTGAAGCTGCTGCTGAGCTGCTTTTCATTAAGTCACAGTTAACAGAAAACATGGAGGAGAGAGCGAACATTTACAATCTATTTACAACACAGGCTACAGTCGATTTAGTCCTTTAGTTTTTTGTAATATACTGCAAATCTGGTAAAAAAAATAAAAAAATAAAAAAATTAAAAAAGTTGTTGTATGTGGTTACAGGGACACCACAAGAATCTGACAATCTGTTTTTTTCAACAGGAAACTGAAATTCAGGCCGCTCTTTAAACCTCTCACTTCCACGCACCAAAGCCCATAGAGAAAATCATCGATCGGTACATCACAGGCCACAGGAGTCGTCAATCCACTCCTCCCTCCATCGGTAAGTTCCAATGTGTCATTTAAAGAATTCGGCATTTGAAAACGTGCGGATTTGCCTTTAGTGACACAAACTGACCACACGGGGCAGCAGTAGACTAAAGTAGAGCTTAACACACTGATTTTCTCTATGGACTTTGGTGTATATAATGGAGTGTTAGCTAAAAAATTAACTCATCACGCTCATCAACCGGTGTAGTAATTGTCATCTGAAACTGCTATTTCCTACATGACCTGAATGCAGCATTAGGGCACACATTCCATCATAACAAGCTAGTATTAGCAGTCAAATGCTTGACTTCACAACAACAAAGCCTGTGTCTAAATACTGAATTAATTGAAATAAATATGGACAAATCCACCCGGTTAAACACCTTCATCTCTACTAGACTTTTGTGGACCCCCCCCCCACCGCCCCACAACAGTTAACCAAGCACAAGAGCATTCATTTCAAAAACACAATCAGCTGGCTGACCTGGCGGTCAAGTCGTCCAATATGGTGAACGAGAGGCGTTCGGGCGTGAAATCTGTCCTCTATTCACTCAGGTGGAGGGTTAAGTCAAGTGCCCGAGTCTCAATAGCTGGTAACACTCACTGCAAACACATCGACGTATTATACGCAGGTTTTCGAGGCTCGGGGAACGTCAAGAGAAATGACGGGGGAATGTTTTATCGGAGCAGCCATTGCTTTATGAAAAGAAGTTAGACGTAGACGGCAGCAATGCAACAGTATGGATGCAAACTACTGTAAAAAAAAACACAATAACAAACTTTTTCATTTAATAATTTATCTTTTTGTCTTTGTATCTATAATTTATCTTATAGGATGACATTTTAACATCTGTCTCGGGACTACAGATGAAAAATATCCTATTGACTAATTCTGGCACATTTATAGCAATTACATTTTTTTATTAATGTACATTTAATGTCAAAATAAACTAATAAATACAATGAAATAAATAAAATATTCAAATTAATTCACATTATCAATGAAATGTAAAGAAGATATGAAGTTTGAGATGACGGCAGGCAATATCTACTCGAGCAGCCATGCTAACCAGCTAGCTTTTTACCTCAAGAGGCAATGTTGAGTCACTATAGCGTCCAATCTGCCCTCAGGTATCACAATTTATCACTTGACAGTTACAGTTTAACTAGTTCACCAGATTTTTAACATTTGGTATCCCTCAAGGTTCTATTGTAGGCCCGATTCAATGATACCAAAAAATAATATTTATCCATTTAAGCATTCAATGTTGTGTTTACCCATAGGCTGTTGTAGAGGAATAAAGTTTAAAGTTTGAGGACAGGAAGTGAGTGAGCCAACGAGCACTGGTTTCATTTTACAGACAGACAGAGAGAGAGAGAGAGTGGAGGAGGAAGAGGAGATGAGCAGAGTCATTACAGACTGTTTTCACCCTCACCACAAAGATATATCATGGCCTGGTAACTTGGCCATGACAGCCTCCGTCTCCACAGGGCTACACATGCGTCCTGTTGCTATTAGACGACGTGATATTATGTAACACTAAGCATCTCAGGAAACATGGGCGATAAAACTGCATCAAACAATATAACATTCTTTTTTCTAAAAAAATTCAAAATAAAAGCCCTTTCACCACATCACAGCTAGCATCACATCTGGCGGGTATTCCCCTAGCTTCTGTTAGCTTCACAGCATGGCAAACACATGAGCATTCGTGACATTTTTGCTGATGTTTTCAAGAGTGACGTAGCCAGTTGATGCTAATTTTTCGGTGGATGCTACATTAAAAACGTGTAAGGTTAACACATGTTACAGCGTCTGTAAATAGGATTTGTTTTTCTACAACGGCGTAGCGTACGTTCAAGTGATAAAGTCGTGAGGACTCTGATAATAGCGATGCTAGTTAGCGTGCGGTAGTTAAGACAAATTAAACAATTCCGATGATGATGCGGCCATTTTTGAAAATGTCTTTGGAGTTCCGAGCTTTCGGAAACTTTCCACTTAACGATTTCATAAATGCTACAATAGCGAGGCATTTGAAGCCACCGTTAGCATTTCTATCCGAATACTGAGAGTGGTTCCTGAACTAAGAGAGCGGGAGGGAGGTTTCCTTGTCTTCGTTTCCTCTTTTTGTTCCTGTGTCAATGTAAATGTTGAGAGACGTTAAAAGAGACGAGTGAAAGTTTTGGGGATCGATAACGGTGAATATAAATCCTCCGATGTGTCACGACTTCACACAGCGACGCGGACGATCTTCATTTGATAAAAAGACGTGCGGCACAAAGAGCAGTTGGAGAACTCTGCGTCTCTTTATTCTCCCTCATTTCTCTCTGTCTCACAATTTCTTTGTGCCACATTTTGAATCTCACTGTTTTCTCCCCTCCGTCTTTAATCATCTGCTTCTTTTCTTCTCCTCCCTTTGTCGCTCCTCTCCACAGTTTCTCTTCTCAACGCGGTTTTTTTCATCATCCGTCTTTTGTCTCTTCCTCGTTTTTTCTTTGTCTCTTCCTTCTCCTCCACTTCCTTCCTTCCTGTCTCCTTCCCTCTGCCTCTCCTTCATCTTCCATCTCCTCCTACCTTTCCGTCTCTCTCCTCCCTGCCTCTTCCTCCATTCCTTCTGTCTGTTTCTGTTTTTTTTTATTACACCATTACCACTTAAGCCTTGGTATCCATTACACAGAGGGCATATAAGTGCAGGGTAAGTAGTAAAGTCACCCTTTAACGTACATTTCACTGTTTGCATGTGGCGCCACATTTGGTTTGCAGTCATGAGTCGGCCGGACTGAGCGACGTTTGGATTCAGCCGCTCATCAGACGCGATGTCTGTCCGCCTGTGGTGTCGCACAACACTATTTTAAGGAGCGATGTATGTGAGAAATGTATCATCAGAGATTAAAATCCTGTTTTTGCACATGACATTGGCAAATATATTCACAAAATAGACGTTATTTTAAGGTTGAAATCTTACATTATGTCACCTTAAAATATAGACGGTTGAAAAAGGGGAGGAACTTGGCGACAGAAATGCTAGCGTACTGCGGAAAACAGCGCGAGGAACTTCAGGTTCTCCAAGGTTAATTAACACTCTCTTGTCTTTATGTTCATTTTGTCAACAGATATTTAAACGGATATGAACTTTTCATGGTCTGTTATTGTCATCTCTGTTAAATGTTGACATTTTAGACTTTTTCTTTGCTAAATGTTGGAGATTAACGCATGTTTTTTTTAAATCTTTTTAACTTTTTATCTACAGTTCAGCATTGTTCGCTTTGATTCTAGTGACGACACTCTCTGACCAATCGGTGGCCGACAGTCTGTTGACGTCACAGTTTAGGCTCAGCTCGCCTGGAACCTCGTCAGAGCAGGTACTAGAAAAACACCAGGTACCAGGTTCTATCACTGATGGAAAAACAGAAATAGCAAGCGCCATTAGTGTTCAGCCGTGCTGGAACTTACTGGAAGAAGAAGAAGAAGTCGAGAAATGATTGACTTTTCCAAGCAGTAGCTCGAGCACAGGCCCTTTAAATCATGTGATGCAAACATTCCAGCTCACACGGGTGTCAGCCTGTCGAATCATGTTAACGCTCAAACAGAACATCGCAGAACATCACAGACAAGACCATTCTCTTGAGTTTTTTTGTCAGACACTGACTCACCATAGCTTTAGCAACATTAGCAACGTCAGAAACTGCCCTGCTAGCTTAGGAAAACGCTCACCGTTAAGAGTTAATATTTATGTTCACGTCCTGTTGGGTTTTTTTGTCGAGATATTTTTACTTTATTTCTTTATGAGGAAAGAGAAACAAGCGTCTTTTTCCTAGCGCCTCTTGCTGCTAATGCTAACCAGCTAATCACCAGCATTTACACACAAAAACACCTCAAACACGCATAAGGTAAAACGCTGTTTAACCCTGAGAACACAGAGCATTTAGGCTGCTTTATTTCCCCTTTACTATGTTCAAACATACAGTTTATACAGATGCTATACGAATATAGAGAGTGTCAAACTCAAATGACCTGGGGGCCAATGAGGATATAGTCTGGTCAAGTGGGGCCCGACATAGAGGAAAAAAGTGGAAAAAACAACTATTAAGTAGCCGGTGGGCAATATGAGATATTCATTATGTTATTAGACAGAATTGCAAAGTAAAAGTGATTGTTTTGATATAAAATGATTCACAATAAAAACATATTTATGATACACAAAAACGGAGAATTAAATTGAAAATTTTTAAAATAATGACGAGGATAACTGTAATTAAAACAGCTTAAATATATGTATTTTCGTGTTGAGTGTAATACATTTAATAAAGCAATGATTACAACCGAATGTCTTATTACTATTATAAAAATATTGCCGGCAAATACATTTAGTCTTATATTCTGTCTCTATTCCATCACCTTGCACAGTGGTGGGCAGCATGTAATCGATTGGAGGGCCACATGTGGCCCCCGGGCCACCAGTTTCACACATGTGCCCTAGGCAATCTGATAACTCTATAAACACACCTGAGCGAAAAATTAACCAAAAATGTTTCAAATTGGATTTGTGATTGAATTCACAGTTTTAAAGTTTACTTTATGAACAAAAAGGAAAGAAAAACTTATGACTTATGCAAAAAACTTTGACTCAACAACATGTAAGAAGACTATAGAATAACACGTTTTTAAAAGTCTAACATGGGTGCACCTGCGGCACAGATCTGCGCCGCGCTGCGTGAGCGCTAAGATGTTTTCCTGGCAACGGTGACAACAAAACTCCTGGAAGATTATCTCAACTTCCTGGAAGGAATACTGCTTTACTACAGTGTATCTTATAGTATATTATAGAGTATACTACAGTACTACAGTATTATGTGTATGTACACACACACACACACACACACACAGGGTGGAGATGTTGCAGCGTGGCAGACACAGTTGATGCATCACATCTCAGCACTTAAACTCACACACACACACACACACACACACAGCATCGTAGCACTTAGCAATCAGCAGTTCAGTTCACTGTGTGTGTGTGTGTGTGTGTGTGTGTGGTCGTGCTTAATGCACCACGATGCTTCCCTTCTTCCGTTTGAGAAGATAACTGGAAATGGAACAACACACACACACACACACACTCACACACACACTCACACACACAGTAGTAACTGAGTACATGAATGAGTCCATAAAAATATTTCTCTTTTATCTTGGACATCATTGGTGTGTGTGTGTGTGTCTATGTTTATCCTTTTATTGATTTTTCTCCCCATAATTAACCAATTTCATGTGATAGTTCCATTGTTTGTCATGTTTGGGACAGAAGTTTGAAATCATACTTATAAAATGCAAAATACGACATTAAAATGAACCCAAAAAAAGAATCAAATTGGATAAAATCAAGCAGCTTAAAGCAGTTCTAACATTTGGAGGTTGTCGTGTCCTCAGCCTGTTTCCACTGAAGTTTCCACTGAAACCATGCGCTGTTGTTGTTGTTGTTGTTTTTTTTAAAGATCTCCACTTCTCAAAAATGTGATTACGCAGCGGAATATTAATAATCTCTTTCACCCTCAGAGCCAGAGCCAGATTATGTGACACCAGCCGTTAAATGAAGTGTTAGAAATGAATGAAAGGGTTAACCGGTCACTGTCAATTCTACAAAATGGAGGTCGTCTACGTGTGGACTCAGGGTGATGGAGAAATCTGTGTCTGTGAGGAACAAAGAGACACACACACACACACACACAGTGTCACTGACTCAGTGTGTGTGTGTGTGTGTGTGTGTGTGAAAGAGAGAGAGAGATGGTTTATCTGTGTATAATCTGTATGTCCACAAGGTCTGTGATGACATCACCGGACAAAGGTCTCTCTCTCTCTCTCTCTGTCTGTCTGCTGACACACACACACACACACACACACACACACACTGTAATGTATCTCCACTTGTTTACCAGGAGAAAATGGCTGACCAATCACAGCCTCTGGAGGCCCAGTGATGTCATCGAGCTGATGAAGAAATGGCCTCGGAGGAGTTTGATGTCATCTACCTCTCTCACACACACACACACACACACACACACACACACGTCTCCTTTTATACCATTTTATATTCAAATATAAACAACAACAACAACACAAACATGAAGCCACTAACAAAGCCATCCACACACTTTAACCGCGTCCTCGAAGCCGTGACATTTGACCTCTTTGTCCCGCGACCTCTAAAATTCAATTTAGAGCGAGCGTGTGTTGCGAGGACACAAAAGAAGAAATGTATCTTTCCTTTTTTGTCCTTTCTCCAGCAGAAGCACGTCTTGTTTGAAAACTGAAGCTGTGAATGAAAAGCTCCAGTAAAAAAAGCTCCAGTGAAACTTTCATACGTAAAATCCTTCTTGTTTATGTTCTGACGTTGTTTTTCCATTCATAGAACTGTCTGTAAACGAAGCAAACAAACTGCTGAGGAGAGAAACTACTTCAGGCCAGGTGACCTGAACGGTCATGTGACTTTATCAGGCGTGGTCATACTAAACCCGTGTTCAGCCAGTAACTTTGGCTACGTTTAGTACGTTGAATACTCATATTTTCTTTCTACTAACTATTCAATGTTTAAAAAACTGCTCTTGTTTTCTCTTTGACTCTTGTTTTTCAGAATAAAAGGCACTGAATTCTACGTGACTGATTTTTTTTGTGAAGAAAAACAAACATATTTTAGAATTCTTCCACAGGGCTGAATATAAATTTTGGGGGGCCCAGTTTTGGTCCACGAGCCTCAATTTGACAAGAGTCTGTGTGCACGTAATTTGACATTGTTTTTATGTTTCATCTGCAGTGATTTCTCACCAGGAGCTGACACTGGTTTGTGATGGAGAAAGTTGCGTCTGGACGTCTGTGGACACACGGATGCAGAAGGTATGAAGTAACTCTTAGTGTGGACACAGATGACCATGTGTTAATGAGAAAAAAAGGCATCCTTTTTGGTATGAGAAGGCCACCGTAGTTCCCTGACATGCTTGAAAGGAGTCCTTCTCTGTTACAAACCGCAGTTTCATCATCAGATGTCACTAATTCTCACACACTGGACCTTTAAGAGTCTAGTTTTTATTGTATTTATCTGTATTCTCTCTGCGATGCTAGGAAGTAACGTGACATGATGTTTTCATCAGTCGTTAAAAGTCTCCGCAGAGAAAGTTTGAAACTCTGACACAGAGTCAACATCACTGACCTTTAACCTGGTGAATGTTGACAGTGAGGAGAAGTCAGAGGGAACCTTTGTTTGGACATCAAACACACACACACACACACACTAATAGATGATGAGTTAACCAGCCTCTCTGTACCTTTTCTCTTATCAGCGACGTGTTCTTTTCGCCCGGCTCTGTCTCACCAACAGAGAACAAACACAGGCAGAAAGATAATTCTCCCCTGATCAATAGCTTCTATTGTAATTGGTGATTGATCAAAAAAAAAGGAAGCTGTGCGGCTATAAACGGACATAAAGCGCTCACCGCTGACACCAGACATGAAGAGAGAAGGTGTGTCCTCATACTTTTGGTCAAAAAATGTCCCATTTCTTTCTTTCTTTCCTCTCCTTGTCTTTAGTCCTGCCTGCGACGTGGTGTCCCTGCCCCCTCTGTCCTGTTAAACCTGTCTCCATTAAAGCGCTGTAATATCTACAATTGGATCCCATCCATCCAATATGAAACATAATCCAATCACGGACAGATTCGGCTTAATAAATCCAGTTACGGGGTTCCAATCAAATAGAAGGAGGATTCCCTTCAAACCCGTCTGTGTCTGATACACATCAATCTGGCCGCTCTCGGAGCTTTTAGCGCCAAACCTGCGGCAGGTGGAGTGCAGCGGGAAAATAACACCCGATGTGCAGTTGTATTAGAGTCACATGATAAAATCTACACTAGCTTAAGGCTATGATATCATAAGAATATGTGTCTCACTACAAACTGAAATGTCTGTCCCTACGTAGACCGCTCCGTCTCCCGCACCAAAGTCCACTGAGTAAATCAGCGATGGAGCGGTAAGGGACACAAACGTCAGTTTCCAGAGGGAGAAGGCTGTCGTACGGTGAAATAAGCAGTGGACGTATTATTGGGATAATAGTTAAATCAATCTTAAACTATCCCTTTCATTAACCCAGTTTTCAAGATTATATGATGATGTGAGCTTAGGTTTGTGAACCAAAATGACCCTATTTATTTACACGTTTACAAACATTTTTTTTTTTTTACCATAAATAAGCAAGTGTGGTTAAGTTTAGGCACAAAAAGACAAAAAAAAACCCCCATCATCGCTTTTCCTCATAACAACAACTTAACGAACACGCCAGAATAATCGTCACTACGCCGCAGAAATCTCAACTACTCGATAAAACACTGTTGTGTGAGTGAAACGTCCAAACACAAACAGAAGCCGTTGACGGAGTGGAAAAGGCCGCGCGCTGACAGACAGCAGCTTCAGCAGCAACTGACACCACAACACCAGAGGAAATATAAATACCAGCACATAAACAACAATCAATAACGTCTATAAAGACTCTTTTCATCTTGTTACAAGAAACCGACGTTTTTATTGGACGCCGACGTGCATCGCAAGTCTCCAGGCAACAGCGCACTAACGTCTTTCACTTACCAAGCTATTGATCTGCATCTATTTTTATTATTGGTATTATTTGTTAATATTATTCAGGACCTCGGCTCCTTCCCCTCCCCCGTCTCTCCTCCTGACAGCTTTCTCTCTCCCCCTCCCCTCCTCCCCCTCCTCCATCTCTTCCAGGAACAGGTCTGGATCAGGTTCCTGCAGATCAATGGAGATCAGGGTCTGCACCGTTTACGTTATCATTGCCAGTATTAATGCTCTTTTAATCTGCTCGGGATTACAGCCATCGATCCACATCATCCCTCCGCACACACACACACACACACACACACACAGCTGCTGATTCACACGCCAACACACTGACACTCACAAACACAAAACCAAAATAAGAGAGGAACAGGAAAAGTACTCTTAACGTTACATAGATTAAATCTCGTTAGTTTAAGTATGTCCTTCACAGTATCTCACTGTCAGAAAGTCTTTTCCATCTGGGAAAATGAAGGTTTTGTGTGTTTTCTCCATAGAGTAAATCAGCGTTTTCAGCCCTCAGTGACGCAGGAGTTCACATAATCTGGTAAATTTGTGTCACTGAAGTCAATCCAAACAAATCCTTTCAAACGCACAACACAAGTCACACAATAACACATTTAAAGTCAGTGATGGAGGCAGCAGTAGATCAACAACTCACTGTATGGGGTTTGGTGTGGGATAGTCGGTGGTTTACAAACGTCTCCCTCCTGGTGGAAAAGACTGCCTAACAGCAAGAGACAGCGGAAAACATGTTCTTAAGTTAGTGTAGAATTATTGGGACGTGGATTTGATGTGATGAGTCTTTTATTAAGTGACTTAAATCAGTTTTTCTTGTTTTCACTGAGACGGCGCGTAAACAGCACTGTGTCAGTAAATGTCAAGAAAACTCGTTAAATAAAAGAATAAGTGTAAGTGATCTTAATTCATTAGTTTGTCCTCCTCTAATCCTGTATTTTTTCTAACACTGTTTTTAAATGCTGGCTGTGACGCGACGTGTCGCTCCTGCCTGTTGTCGTATATTACACCTCTGGACAGACTTATTTCAGCCGTGCGGTGACACCAATTCTAATTAACCTGGGGGGGAGTGAGGAAGGAACGACAGAGGACTGAAATGGGTAGAGATGTCCATGGGCCTGGTCTATTTAAGGGTGCTCTATGTGCCTCATATAAACATCTGTAAATCAATCCTACATAATGTTTGGGATACACTGTAAATAATTGATCAGCCTGTGCTCGCCCACTCCGGCTAAAACACAAGTAAGATCCACATTTTATTTTCCACATCGCTTCCAGATACATACTACGTTTGTGCAGGTTTACAGTATTGACTGGAACTGGACGTCGCCTCGTGTTGTTTTCAACATTATCCCGACAAACATTTCACAAACAGTCCAACATGAAATGAGACAGACGGTCAAAGGAAAAAATAAGAAGATAGAAGATAGATAGATAGTGTGAATAGATAGATAGATAGATAGACAGACAGATAGAAGATAGATAGATAGTGTGAATAGATAAATAGATAGTGTGAATAGATAGATAGATAGATAGACAGACAGATAGAAGATAGATAGATAGTGTGAATAGATAAATAGATAGTGTGAATAGATAGATAGATAGATAGAGTTAGTTTTTTATTAATCCCCTTAGGGAAAGTATTCCTCTGCATTTTGACCCATCCTACAAGTAGGAGCAGTGGGCTGCCACACTGAGTGGCGCCCGGGGAGCATTGGGGGTTGGGTACCTTGCTCAGGGGTACCCCAGCCCTTTTTTTGGCCGGGTGGGGATTTGAACCGGCGACCCTCCGGTTACAAGTCAAGTTCCCTTTCCCCTTGGCCACAGGCTGCCCCAAAAATAGATAGATAGTGTGAATAGATAGATAGATAGTGTGAATAGATAGATAGATAGTTAGATAGATAGTGTGAATAGATAGATAGATAGATAGTGTGAATAGATAAATAGATAGATATTGTGAATAGATAGATAGATAGATAGTGTGAATAGATAGATAGATAGTTAGATAGTGTGAATAGATAGATAGATAGATAGATAGTGTGAATAGATAGATATTGTGAATAGATAGATAGATAGATAGATACAATAGATAGATAGATAGATAGATAGATAGAATAGATAGATAGATAGTAGATAGATAGATAGATAGATAGATAGTGTGAATAGATAGATAGATAGTGTGAATAGATAGATAGATAGTTAGATAGATAGTGTGAATAGATAGATAGATAGATAGTGTGAATAGATAAATAGATAGATATTGTGAATAGATAGATAGATAGAAAGATAGATAGGTAGATAGAAAGATAGATTGATAGATAGATAGATAGGTAGATAGATAGATAGACAGACAGATAGATAGACAGACAGACATAGATAGATAGACAGACAGACAGATAGATAGACAGACAGACAGACAGACAGACATAGATAGACAGACAGACAGACAGATAGATAGACAGACAGACAGATAGATAGACAGATAGATAGAAACAAACAGAGTGATTCAGAGCGGTGTCCACGCTGCTACTGCTGCTGCATATGTTTGTTTGTGTGTCGTGATGCAGAGCCTCGGCTGATTGTTCTCCACCTCCATTAGTTCAAAGTCCAGGTGCCACATTCGATTTGACCGCCATAATAAAGCGGCGACAGCACTATTTTCTCCTCTCAAGCCAAAGCCGCCCGGTCTGCCCGGGCAGTGCTTCCACTGCTCCAACAACGCCGCGACAGCGTAATGGCTGCAGACAGACTTAACACAAGAATCACTACACTATGCCTCTGATATTCTTATTGGGTGCTACAGTGAAGGTTGTGGAGACTCTGATGAAACAGTGGGGGTTTAGTTCTGCCACGGTGGAAGCACCAAGGAGAGAGAGAGCGACAAAGGTCAGGGAAGCTGCTTCTTCTCTTTTTAAGACTTGTGGTCCAGCAGCCCGATAACACTCTCTGTCAAATCTTCTCACGCTGACACACAAACAAACATCAAAAGTCTCCGCTCAGCAGTCTGAAATCCATTAATACAGATCAATAGCAGCCTGTGAATATGCAGCAGGTCAGAGCCGAAACCCTGAAAACGGACACAAACTGTATTCCCACAGTCTGACACACACACACACACACACACACACAGAGGAACTGCTGGTAATTGGTGTCATAAAGCAGAGCCCTGCTCATTAATAATGTACTATATGTCTGCTCGCAGCAGGATGCGTAAAATGGAAAATATTTAGGCTCGTCATTCAGATTTTCAGAAGTATTTGACTCTAAGTGGACGTTAAAGGAAACAAAGAACTGATCCCCACCAACACACATGTGTTGCTGTCAAAACACCCTCGTACAGTAAGCCTTCAGCTCCATTCAAATGGACACACGAGGTAGAGATTTATATCTATCTGTGCATTCCCCCAACAAGAAATGTACAAATCAAGGCCAGATAACGTCTACAGCATCTCAAGAACATGTCGACTGCTTCATCGTATCATTAAACTAAAAGGAAAACTCCCGCTAACTCCCCCGCACCAAACTCCCGAGAGGAAACGAGAGATTTCACGTCACTTACAAACAGGTGCTGTAGATCGGTTCAAATATGTCGTTTTGTGACGTCAGTGTTTGGAATTTACCGAAATGGCACAAACTTACCAAACGAGGCAGCAGTGAACCTGTGAGGTAAAGACACTGGTGGTAAAATCTTTGTTAGCATGTTATAGCATAAGTGTACTAGTTTAGATGTTTTTAGGCGGGCTTTTTCTTATCTAGCTAACATTAGCTAGCTAACTTTTAGCTGAAAGCAGCACGTTTACATCCACCATGTTTGTTTACGTGGGCGCTGTTCCATGCTAACACTGATTTAACCGTCGTTCTTTTTTCATCCATAATTCACCTGCAGCCAGGCAGCAACCTCCAACCAAACAATGGACTCCCTCTCTCCCTCTCTCCCTCTCTCCCTCGCTCTCCCTCTCTCTGCCCCCTTCCTCCATTTTGCCTGGTTAACCCGACTGCGAGGTGAAGAAGAAGTGAAGCGAGCAGACCGAGGCGGGTCACGCCGAGATTCCCATCAATAATTCATCGGGCCGCTGCTGCCTCTGCTCTTGTGTTCAATTCCCTCGACAATCACATAATACCTCCCCCCCCAAAAGAGAGAGAGACAGGGTGGAGAGGGAGAGGGGGAGAGAGATTGCGAGGCAGAGAAACAGATTGATTTCAAAACACGGAAAAAAAAGCTGCGTCCAGATGTTGAGAGCATTTGTTGTCATCGCGATGATGACGCCCGGTGACGCTCATTTCATCAATATCGTGCTTAAATGAAGGCGACCGAACGTTTGAGGACACGTGAGCGCTCACACCAGAGTGTGATGGATCGTATCACTGGCTCGTTCCTCGAGGCGCAGACTCAATTCCTCTGATGTTGTTGTTTGCTTTAGCGCCGCTAATGTGACAGTAACGTGGTGAAACATTGTTGTTTGTTTGCGTTTGGACGGGACTGAAGTCCCCGCCTCTACTACTGGATCTGTGCTCGATTAGTCATGCTGGAATAAGAAAATGGGACAAATGCTAACTGGCTAGTTGATTGTTATTGTGAATGCTGAGTCAGCATTTACACAATTGTTGTCTTTGTTTGTTCTTTACACGATGACTCTTCTTACTAGTGTTGTCCTTTTTGGTCACTAACTCCTCCCACTTTTGTCAGCTGATTTCAACCACTGGCGGATCAAAACATTCACGGTTATTGCAGCCACAACATTTTAGCCAAAGAACCAGACGACTGTTAGCGTTCACTCAAGCGTTTCTTTACAGTTTACACCACAATTCTTGGTTCTTACGTTCCCTTTTTTTCTGGTCACTAACTCCTCCCACTTTTCCTCAGCTCATTCAAACCACTTGTGGATCAAAACGTTTACGGTTGTCGCAGCGGCAGCGTTTTAGCCTAGCGGTTGTTAGTGTGAAAGTTTGGATTAAAAGGCAGCAGCATTGTTTCTGTGTTTTTTTATTCACATTTATTCAAAATGCACAATTTCTATCTCAGTTTAAAATTATGAACAAATGAATTAATGTCACTTTGCTTTTGTTTGAATAATACATTTTTCACAGAGCTGCTACGTAGCTACGTGACGATTACTGCTCAACGTGTTGGGCACAATATAATAAATAAGTGTGATTTTTGTTTTAAATAAAATCTTGACATAATTAATGAGTTAAAGTACATGAGCACTGTTTTCTCGTTAAGATCGTGAAGACGACATGAACGGGTGAGTCCAGACACTTTTGTCTACACAAGTTAAATTAGTAATAATTTGACAAGTTTTATGAAAAGTGTAGTTTGTAGTGTGGAACCTTTTGTTGAATAAATCAATAAAAGTGATTTTCTTTTTTGCTCCAGAAAGAAGAGAAATGTGAAAACGAGTTAATGAAACGAATAAGGAACACGATTATGGGATTCACCGCATCAATACTATATAATCCATGTGCTGTAATTCTCTATAATTACACTCAGGTATAAACCCTGTGGGTTTGACAGCAAAATCATATTTTATTAGAGTTGAATTCACTTCTGCAGTTTTTTGACACGTTCTATTTAATATGTACTCGTAGTTATATTTGTGTTATATTTAACATTTTGTCTTATTTTTCTATCCCTGCGTCTTATTTTGTTTACGAAACTAAATTCTTATACTTATTCTAATTGCTATTTTCACTCTTACAGACAGTAAATGCAGAGACATTGAGACAAAGAGCAGAAATAATCTGCTCTCTCTCGGCTCATCTCGAGGTCGAGGGAATATTTGCTCCATCTATTGTCTGAGTGTTGCAGCTCTGACCTTTGACCTCAGCTCTATTGGTTTGCCTGTGGCGTTGCTGATTGAGGAGCGGAGGCTCGCTCTACTTCGACACTCATCTTTAAAAACAAAAATGAAGAACTAAAATGAGAAGAGAGAGGGAACAATTACCCACAATCCTAGTGTTTTCTCAAGACTCGACAATAACCTCATCTCTGCATCTGCTCGACGATATTGTCTATGATATTTAATCACAAATATCCTGAGCAGGTGAATCTGTGCTGATTTGGGGCTAAAGTGACACAGACGCTGTGGCTTCGTCCTCCTCAGTGCGATCGTGTTCCAGCGCTGCTTTTATCTGTCTCTGTTCAGTCTGCACTTCCTGCTTACGTCTGCACTGAGCCGTCACAGAACAAAAGGCACAAAAAATAATATAACAGTTTGTCTTTCAGGTCATTTTGGTGTTTGTTTACGTCGTTCCGTGCATTTATCAGACTGAAAATTCAAATTAAAGCTCATTATTGAGTTATTGCCTCAATTTCTTCACGTTTTTAAACACATTTCACGTTATTTGACTCATTCAAATAAATATTGTGTACAGAACTGAACTGAAAAAAAAAGGAACATTTTATTTTTACGTGTACATTATGAACGGATGACTCGCAGGCAACAACGATTAAATCAGGCGACATCATCTTCTGTGCATTAAAGTATAATCACATCTACGCTGAGCATAATTCTCTCTGCATTTATTAGATTTATTGATGTAAATGTGTCCTGACGTGATAAATGTCTGTGCTGGATCTGGATCTTTGACTGACGACAGAGACCGAGTCACTGGATCAACCACAGAACCAGTCATTAACGCAACACTGGTGTGTTTATATTAGCTGTTACGATTATCCTTAATGCATTACTTGTTTAAAAAAAAAAGAAGCATTAATTATGTTTCCTCCCGTCTACAGACTACATTTGTTTTGTAATGTCATATTTTGTAAAAAAATATATAAAAGAAAATCTTACAGACACTTACGTAACAAACAATGTTAGAAAATGTTGTCATTTTACAAAAACACGTCAGTTACGTTATAAAAAAATTGCTTTTGTTTAAAAAGAAATGCTACAAAATGTAATAGTTTTACAAAAACTTGTCATTTACTTTGCAAAAATATTCACAATTTTCTCCATTCACAACTGAAAAGCAGCTTATTGCGAGTAAAACATAATTTACGCGGCGCGTGACAATATGGTATTTTGGTCGATATGTGAACAAAAGTAAAACTTTTTGACTATAAATTTCGCAAACAGTGACTCAGCGACTCGAACAGTTACTTGACTGAATGATGACACCGACTTAATTATTTACTACTTTGCATATAAGTGAGAATTTAGTAAAGGTTATTGCGAAAAAACTTATTGTGCGACAAAAACAACCGTTGAGGACGTGAGGTTTGAAACGTTCGTCAACATCTCGTCAAACACGAGCAGCAGATTCACAGATTCCGTTCACGATGACATTCACACACGCACAGTAGGGGGCGCACAGATCACACGAACACTCCAGCAGCTCCGCCCCCTCCCCTCCCCTGCCTCCTCCTCTGTATCATTAACCTCTGACGATCAAAGGACAAACCTTTAACATCCCGCAGAGATAATCCACTCATCACATTTCAAATATCAACACTTTTAAACACGTGACTGTGTTTCCTGACGATCGGCTGCAGACGACCACACATCATTCACTGAACTAAATAAACAAATAAACAAAATCCACTTAAACCACAGAATTTTCAGCCTCTAAAAACCAAATTACATTTAAATCCTTCCTCTTCAAAAACAACGTGAACAAAGAGAATGAACGTGGTCCATATTTAAAAGAAAATCTGAATAAAAACAGGTTTTATGTGAAATAATAAATACATTTCATGTTAAAAACGAGTCTGTTTATATATTTTGTGAATGTTTTGTTCACTGAATTTTAGAAAAACAAACACAGAAACTAAATTACACATAAATAACTTTTATCTGTTTTATAAGAGATCCAGTAAAAAGGAACTGACTCCATTTTCTTCTTTATACACGTTTCTACTTATTGTTTCTTCATTAACTGGAGATCATTAATGTTTTTATATAAAAAAAGAGATTTTTCACTATTTTACACAATCACACTCAGTTTTATGGATATTTTTGGACTGACACGTTCACATGTTAAATAAAATTTACATATAAAATCTACGCTCATATTATTTTATTTTGACACTTTTATACATGTCTATTGGTTTACTGCTGACAGTTTAATGACACACAACTTTAAAATATAAGTGTCTATAATATAAAGAATATTTATGAATATATCGTAAAACCGTGACAAAGTGATGTTTAAACCACTGAAACTGAAATAAGCAATTGACTTACGTCATTTCCTGTGAATGTTCTGTTAACTATCTGTTTGTTTGTTTTTTATATAAAATTAATAAATAATTTAAAATTGTCCTTTTTAAAACTTTCTCCGCTTAAACTACATTAACTGTTTCCTCTCAACAGAATCTTAAGTTTCAAAAATCCCAGAAACATGAAGGAAATAATTATTATCATGAAATATCACTCAAAGTCAAATCTGTCAAATTATGGAGTAATTATTAAATAACGTTATTAAATAAGTTGGAACAGAATGTGACGTTTGAAAAAGGATGATTTAAATGAAGTTTGTACTAAATGATGTCCTGCTTTTCTTGCTCATTTATTAACCACATATATATTACAATTGAATTTTCTTTAATAACAAAATAATAAACGTATATAAAAGTGCATAAATAAAGTGTTTAAACAGAGAAACATTTACTTTTCAACATCAAAATTTCACGTTATATTCAAATGATATTAATTTGATTTTAAATTTGATTGTTTTTGTAAGTAATTTATTATTAATAATAATAATAATAATAATAACAATAACAATAATAATAATAATACAGTAAGTAGTTTTTTGTAAATAATTTAATTTTATCGACTGAACAGCTGTTTGCCAGATAATTATTGATTTATCGACTGTTTTAACGTTTTTTGTCCAAATCAGTCAAAACTAAAGTTTCTCTGTTCATTTCTCACCATTTCATATTCCTTTATTTATGTTATTATGGGATTATTTGTATCTTTTATTTACATATACTGATATTTATTCATTGTATATACACAAATGCCTGTTTTTATGACATCTAAACAAAAATATATACCACAATTTTCAATTTCCTTAGAGACAAATAATATAGATTATTAATCTGCAGGTTTAAAAATATAACCCATATGATTTTATATGAGTGTAAATTCACTGGATGTGTTAAATATTTCACAATAATCCCAGAAAACTGCATTTATTTTGTTATGTTTTTTAGACTCTTTTCACTGATTCTGTGTCTGCAGACAAAAGAAGGATCACAAACCAGGTCCCTCACTAGAGGGGGCACCAGACCCACTGTGCAGCCCCTCGCTCACTCACTCACTCACTCACTCACTCACATTCACTCAACCAGAATAAATAAATCAGCAGCCTGCTCAAAGAAACACTTGTAATCCACTGATAAATCACAATAAAACAACAGTATTTGTGCATTAAATGCACAAATTCAAACTCTTTTCTTTCCTTTTTTTCCCATTATTTTTTAAATAAAACATTGATATGAGAATTTAAACCTGAGCCACGAAAGCATAACATGTGTCTGTATTTACTTAAATCTGTTAAAATGTATTAAAATACGAGATTGAATTAGCAAATGTAAATAAACAGAGGGAGAGAGGAGTGAGTGAGTGTTGGAGGGAAATCCCATGACCTTGTCATTTCATATCGATCTCTTGTTGTTATTGATCAGTGATGGTCATCATCATCATCATCATCATCATCATAACCACTGTGAGGATTCTGCGTGGAAACTGTCACGAGCAGGAAAAAACACGCAAAGAAAGCGAAAACTTTAAATTGAATTTAAGCTAATAATAAAGATGTTTTCAGTCGAGTTTGAGCAAAAATAAATGTAATAAAATGATTTTCTTGATAATTAATAATTATAATGTGTGTGTGTGTGTGTGTGTGTGTGTGTTTACAGCAGGTGGAAGTTTACTCCGATCGTTTCTTTTTTTTTCTTTTTTACCTGCCAGTCTGAGCGCCGACATCCTCTGGAACTCGGGCTCCTGCAGCCACTTCCACATCCTCCTGAAGGTCTCGCGGCCGGACTTTAGTTTACTCCAGGGTTTGGGGTTCCTCAGCAGGTCGGACAGCGTCCCCTGCGAGCGGCACAGCACCCGCTGGGCGAAGATGGCCTGCGGGATGCTGTACCTCTTCAGCTCCGCCGTGATCCGCTGCGCCACCTCCTTGGTGTTGATCTCCTCCAGCTGCCCCGCACCGTTGGCCCCCTGCGGCCCCGACGAGGAGGAGGGTGGTCTTTCCCGGCTGGAGGTCAACACCGGCCCGTGCGATGGAGACTGGAGATGGGAGTGCGGGTGGTGACCCGTCGTGGAGGCGCCCGGGTGTCCCGGGTGGTGCATGCCGTTCAGGTGCGGCATCATGCCCGCCGCGGGGCCACCGAGGCCCCGGTGCTGGTGGTGGTCTCCTCTGGCCAGCATGGAGGCAGTGTGGTGCGCGTCGAAGTTGAGCATCTTGTCGTGGCCCCCGTGCGTCGCCGTGCCGTAGTTGTGGAGCCCCTGCTGGGTGTTGTGTATGGAGCCCAGGCCGTTGCCCAGCACCGGGGACAGACTCTGACCCATCCCGGACATGTGGTCCTTGTGGTAGGGGCTGTAGAGGTTGTTCATGCCCGGCAGCCCCCGCTCGTCCCGCATCAGCGTGAAGCTCCCGCTCACGTTCCCGGAGAGCCGCTGGTGGTGGTGGTGGTGGTGATGGTGGTGGTGGAACTTGTCGGACACAGTGGAGATGGGCGGCAGCGGCTGCAGCGGCGTCAGGGTGGTGTAGGTGCCGCTCATCCCCATCCCGGGAGAGGAGGTGTCGCACGGGACACTCATGGCGTGGTGCAGCGGCAGCGACAGCTCGGGCCGGTACTCCCCGCTGCCCTCCAGGATCGTGGCCATACCGGACACCATGGCGGAGCGGGAGGAGGCGGCGGCGGCGGCGGCCAGGTCCTGGTGTATCCGCAGGGTGGCTGCCGCCCCCGCCGCTGCCGCCGCCCCGGGTCCCCCTCCTCCTCCTCCCCCTCCACCTCCCCCCAGTGAGCTCCCTCGGACATGGTGCGGGCTGTGGCCGCTCATCAGCTCCGCGTCAGGGGCCACGGAGCTGACCGCCACCCCGCCATGCAGGCTGCCAATGCCGTCCATTGTCATGTCCGTGTTCATGGCGTAAGCGTCCAGGTCCTTGGCCAGGCATCGATAGGCGTTAGTGTAGGCAGTCTTCATTCATCTGTCCTCTCAGTCCATCAGGTCAGGAATCGTCTCTCCGTCTCCTCCTTTCTTCTCGCCGATGCTCCGGGATGGGTCAGTGTCCGCGTCCCCGCTCTTCCCTTTCACTCCCTCGGATGTGTCCTCCTCCTCCTCCTCGTCGTCCCCCCCGCGGTCTCTCCAGCTCCGTGTCTTTGTGTCTCTCCCACCGGTGCGCGCACATTAAAATTTTAAAAAAGAAAACGAAAGAAAAAACATAAAAACAAAAAAACCCCAAAACAAAACAGTTTTTATGTGGATGTTGCGGGCCTGTGCGGTGGCTCCCCCATATCCAGCCCTCTCCTCCTCCTGCGCTGCTCTGCTCCTCAGTGTGGAGCTGTCCACGGTCCCCACACTCACCGCTCAACCCACCCTGCTGCATCTGCTGCTGCTGCTGGGGCAGGAGGAGGCGCCATCCTCATGACTGATAACAGCAGCGGCCAATCCGAGACGTGACAGGGATGTGGAGGGCGGGGCGAAAGCACCGAGCTGCCAATCCCTGTGTTTGATGAACGCAGAGGTGAAAACAGTGAAGCTGCTGGTGTGAGTGACTTTTCAATCATTTCTGTTCAGACAGAATCAATAGAAAATACCAGATTTGTAACCATAATCGAACTACAATCAAGAAGAATGACATGAATAACTAATACAACACCAGTAACATGACATGACATAACATGACACACATGTCATGTTATGTACATGTTATCACACTGTTATGTGACACACAACCTGGACACAACATACTGTAACATACTATAACATGGCATACTGTAACATACTATAACATGATATACTGTAACATACAATAACATGATATACTGTAACATACTATAATATGGCATACTGTAACATACAATAACATGATATACTGTAACATACTATAACATGATATATTGTAACATACAATAACATGATATACTGTAACATACGATAACATGACATACTGTAACATGCCGTACTGTAACATACAATAACATGACATACTGTAACATACTATAACATGGCATACTGTAATGTACGATGACATGACATACTGTAACATACTATAACATGCATAATACTAAACATGCCATACTGTAACATACACAACATGACATACTGTAACATACTATAACATGGCATACTGTAACATACCATGACATACATGGTAAATATATGATAGCATGACATACTGTAACATGACATACTGTAACATGCCGTACTGTAACATACAATAACATGATATACTGTAACATACTATAACATGGCATACTGTAACATACGATAACATGACATACTGTAACATGCCGTACTGTAACATACAATAACATGACATACTGTAACATACTATAACATGGCATACTGTAATGTACGATGACATGACATACTGTAACATGCCGTACTGTAACATACAATAACATGATATACTGTAACATACTATAACATGACATACATAACATACTATAACATGACATACTCATACACATGACATACTGTAACATACTATAACATACCATAACTGACATACATACTATAACATGACATACTATAACATACTATAACATGACATACTATAACATGATATACTGTAACATGACATACTATAACATACTGTAACATGACATACTCTAGCATGACATACTCTAACATACTATAACATGACATACTATAACATACTATAACATGACATACTGTAACATACTCTAACACGACATACTGTAACATACTACAGCATGACATATTATAACATACTATAACATGACATACTATAACATACTATAACATGACATACTATAACATACTATAACATGACATACTCTAACATGACATGACATACTATAACATACTATAACATGATATACTATAACATGACATACTATAACATAACCTGACACAGAATCATGATATGTTAAAATTATCATGACCAGTCACACACAATCATAACATAACATACCATACAACTTGTGACATGTGATGTCATGTTACAACAATGTGATGACAGTCTTTTTTTGTCACACACACACACACACACACACAGTGATAACAGTAACATTTATGAGTACAGTGCTGTGAGAAAGTCGCCACAGTCGTTGAATTTGGACTCTCAGACTTCGTCAGATGTTTGTTTCCAGCTCATGTGCAGCTCACACACACACACACAGCTCACACAGTCTGGAGTGGCGACTGCAGCAGAGTGAATGATGTGTTGGTGCGGGACGCTGCGACGCTATCGACAGTCTCTGGGTGGAGTGATGAGCGTGGGAGCCGCACTGAAAAGAGCATTATGGGCTGTAGCCTGTTCACTTTACAATTCATTACACTTCCAAGGACAAATGGCTGCCAAATAACTCTGTCTGCCGCGCACGCTCTGTCTCCCTTTCACTCTCTGATCCATCATCGTAAAAAATAATAACAAGACTCACAGACAACAGCACAAACAACAAGTCACTTATTTTCTATTTAATTACCAATAATTGCACACACACACACACACAAACATCCACGACAACAACATCAAGCCTGATTGATGACAAAGACTCTTCCTCCTTCATACAATAAAAAGCGATTGTTAGTAAAAATATAAAAAATAAAGAGGTACATTTTTCTATATGTTGTATTTGAGATATTACAAGATTTGTGTCTAGTTTTTAAAGATTCAAGATTCAAGATTTCTTTATTTGTCACACCAGATTGTACAAGGAACATTGTGACACGCCCCCTATTGTGCTTAAAACAAGATGCAAATTTAAATCGACATTTAAATAAAGATGAAGAAATAAAGGTAAAGTGAAGTAGATTAAATATGAAGAAAACTGTATCCAAGAATAAAAAGAATAAAAAGATATATAAATTGTACACAATTTTTTTGTCATCTTCATCTTTATGTCATTAAATTGTGCGAAAAATAAAAAAAAAAACCTCAAAATGTCACTAAACCAATAACACAAAATGATGAACATATTCAGTAAATAAAAGAGACAAGAAGATCTCTTTTTTAAATTTATTTAAATATTTAGTAAAAACTGCACTTGTGGTACACATTTTTTACATCCAACTTGTATATTTAGATCTAATCTGGATTTAATCTGATTTTTTAGTAAAGGTTAAATAAAATAATAATCCCGAACATCATTTGAACTTTGAAGTCAGTGAATATATAACTAAAAATTAAATTTATACCACACAGGTTTTTAACAATAACAAAAACATCTCATGAAAAGTGTTTGCTCTGTGTACCGGACAGTTCTGATCCACTTCAAGACCAGACCAGACAAGAGGATGCCAGAGGAGACCAGACCAGAGGAGACCAGACCAGACCAGCCCAGAGACCAGACCAGACCACACCAGACCAGAGAAGAGCAGAGCAGAGCAGAGGCGACACCCATGATTTCAGGTAGTCTGTATCGTCCGTCTCATGTCTGTGGAGACACCATCTCAAGGACATCTTGAGGAGATTTTTTTTTTTTAAGTTTGCTCTTCTCACTAGATGTTTGATTTTATCAGAACATTTTATTGAAGTTTTTAAGTGTCTGAGTGAAGAAGAAGAGGAGGAGAAAAGACGGGAGGAGGAGGAGGAGGAGGAGGAGGAGGACGGGGAGTTTGGGCAGATGTTGCTTTTGTTAAGAGGTTGTTGTGTAATTAAGGGCAGAAGAACAGAAGCCTGACCCATTTTTTCCCCCTGCCTTTTGATCATCTGTCAGAGAGACAGGCAGGGGGTCTGTCTGTGTCTGTCCATCCGTCCGTCCACCCGTCTGTCCCTCAGTCAGTTTGTCTTTTCTTAGAACTTTCAGCTGGACACATAAGAGGAAACGATGGACGGAGAGATGGAGAGACGGAGAGGGAGGAAGATGAGGTGAGATGAGAAGAAAGATGACCTCCTCCTTTAACTTTCACCTTTTCCCTCTTCTTCTTCTTCTTCTTCTTCTTCTTCTCCTCCTTCTCCTTCTCCTTCTTCTCCTAGTGTTTTATGGACATTTGTAACCTATGAAACCTAATAGATGCCTACTGCCATTAAACACCAAAGAAGAAGGAGAAGAAGAAGAAGAGGAGGAGATGGACATCAGAGGGAGGAGAACAGGATGGAAGAGTCTGAGGGAAGGAGGGATGAGGAGAATAAGAGGAATGTTCAGAAGACGACGGGCTGTAAAGGAGCAGCTGCAGAAGGAGGAGGAGGAGACAGATGAGGGAAGTGACAGAGTTTACAATCAATATGGAGGTGTAAACAAAACGCTGACATAACATCGAAGCTCCGCCCCCTTCTCTCTCTGTGAGGATACATTTCATTATTAGGAATCTTTTTTTTTCTTCTCTGGATTTCATCAAAGATTAAAACAAAAAAAGGGTCATTTCTGTAAGCAACTACATCTCCCATGAGCCTTTGCTGTGAGGTCGTTATCGAAGCCTCGAGGTTTATTAGAAGTCCATTTTCAACGTCTGAGTGACTGAGAGAGAAGAGATTAATCAATACACGACACACACACACACACACACACACACACACACACACACACACACACACACACACACACACACACACACACATGTTCGACATTCATGACTTGAGGGGACATTGCATTGACTTACATTCATTTCCTGGAGACTTACTCTAACCTTAACCACAATTACTACTGGCCTAATCCTAATCCTAATCCTAACCTCAACCTAACCTCAAAACATATCTTCGCCATAAAATATATTCATTTACATTGTGGGGACTTGATTTTTGTCCCCACAATGAAGACAAGTCCCCATAATGTGAGTGTGGAAAGAGGTTTAGGTCCCCACAACATTAGTAATACCTGGACACACTCACACACGCACACGGACACACACACACACTTTTTTTAAAGGAAAGATATATCATTTTTTAAAATATAGACTTTTGTAAAGTGATGTAAGGCTGCTTTACAAAAGTTGGAAATAAACCACAACAAAGAAACCCTGTGATTCACTCCGCTCACTCTCCTGCACCAAAGCCCATAGAGAAAATGAGTGATTTTACCTCCCGTGGACACAGGAGCGGCTGCTGGTCTGCTGCCTCTTTGAGACACTTTGTGTCACGGAGGTGAAACTCAGTGAAGGATTTCAAACACCGAAGTGACTAAATAACTCTTTTGAACTTAGTGATGGAGGCAGTAGTGGATCAACAACTCCTGTGAGCTGTGACGTTGATTTTCTCCATGGGGTTTGGTGTGGGAGAGTGAGCGGTTTATAGAAGTGACACAAACTTCAGTTTCCTGTTAGAAGAGTCAGATTTAACGTGTGTCTGACAAACTATACCACAGACATGAAGTGTCAGTGTTTCATACAACCACACAGAAAACCCGAACTATCCCTTTAAAAGTGAGTCACCTACATTAAGCTCATTTTGAGGTTAAAAATTATAACACAACATCACTGAGATAATGATTCGCCTTTGTCATGTCGTGTGGTGTCACCGTTGGTATAAATGTATTATTTATTATACACTGTTTCTATTTGATCGAAAATATTGAATTACTTGTTAAAGAAAATACAAATTTAACAAATTTAATAAAAAGTGTGTGAAACTGAAATGAATTAAGTTTATTCAAGTTACATTTTTTGTTACCACGTTTGAAATTGTACTTTAGTTTAATTTAATTTACTTTAATTAAACTAAATATATTAAAAATATAAATTTTAAGTTTTATTAAATGATTGGTTTACTTTTCTGTCTTAAATCTATTTCTTCTTTAGATGAATATTTCTTCTTGTAGACAAACATTAAATAAATTTTTTTTTAAAAATGGTATAATTCTGTAAACTTGACTGTAATTTATTAAATTGTCTGTTTTTTTAATCTCAATTCATTGTAGTCCTTTATAAGAAAGTAGAGCAATTTAATAAAGAGATTTAAAGATACTAAATTGTTAGTGAGTGACGACGTGATGTTTCTTTTGTTGTTTACTGATGTTTTAAAAATGAACACATAAAATAATCAGTTTAATTGTAAACAAAAGGTTGACGTTAAGTTTCATTTGAATAAACTTCATTCATTCAACTGTCGCCAAGAAATAGAAGCCAGAAAATAAAAGTCCTTAACTTTGGAAAACTTGGAAACTTGGACCTTTTCAGATTAAATTACCCGATCTATGTAGATTAAAATATTTACATTGTCTTAAGGTATTTTTAGTAGTTTTAATATTTTTAGTATTAAACACTGAGGGATTTTAAACGTGGCCTAAAGTGAGAAAGACGTTTAAATATTAGCGTGGAGGAGGTGAAGAGACTTTATATTTATATACTTTTATATACTTTATATTTATAATCCCACACTGACTGATCATCATCTCTACAGATTAGAGGAAATGTTTGCCTTGTTTTTAGTGTGTTTTTATTGACACTTTGATAAAAGTTAATAAATGTGTGTGCAGCAGGTTCACGAGGACACGCCCACCTCTGTGTGTGTGTGTGTGTGTGTGTGTGTTCTGTGTGTGTGTGTGTGTGTGTGTGTGACCATCTGCAGCAGTATTGATCTGCAGCTTTGTGTTCAGACCTCATATTAATCCACAGTTAGTGACAAACACTGCTGTGCTCTCTCTCTCTCTCTCTCTCTCCCTAAGTGACCCAGCACTTTTTTTGGTGCGTGTGTGTGTGTGTGTGTGTGTGTGTGTGTGTGTGTGTGTGTGTGTGTGTGTGTGTGTGTGTGTGTGTGTCCATCTGTCCGGCTGTAAACTCTTCCTCCTCCATGGCAGCCATGTTTGCTCTTAAATATACACATGATACTGTATATGTGTGTGTTATATTATATTATATTATATTATATTATATTATTAAAATGTTCTAACATTTATATAAATGCATGCACAACTAAATACATTTCATGTCAACATGTAATTTTAAGAACTGTGCAAAAATATTATGGTATTTATACACACACACATATAGTTCAATAATGAGTGGAAACAGTATTTATAGTTTTAAACCTAAACCCAGATTTATATCACTACATTTATTTTTTTAAATTAAAATCTAAATTCATAATATATATATGAAAAAGACAAATGTAAAGATAAATAGATTAGACACAATACAGATACTGTGCATAACGACAGTCATTTACAATTAAACACTTTTAATTTATTTGGAAAAATGCGCATTGTTGTTAATTACACTTAAATTTATGTGAACTTAAAACGTTAAGATTCAGTGGAGATTTACGTGGCTTTAAATAGCATTCATATATATATATATATACATATATATGTATGTACGTCATGATACTTACAGTGTATGTTTTTAAAGAGAGAAATAAATAAGAATTTATACACAGTTGGTTTTAAATATATGGAGATAAAAACACAGAAATGTGTATAAATACCACAAAACATTTGAATTTATTCATATTTATGCATTAGAAAAACTTTGAACATTGTAGTGTAGAACATATCGTTTATATTCTCTAATATTAGAGATATGTGTATTATTATTCTGATGGTGCTGTTTTAAAATTAAAATTTAAAACTTTAAAATTAAAATTCTGTTTTTATAAAGATAATAATTAGTCAGTCAAGACAGATTAGTGGAAAAAGAGAGTGTTTTTATTTGATTTAACCTGGATTTAAAAGTCATTTTGGGTAAAATCTTTTGGAAGAGGCAACATGTAGGTTATACATATACATGTACATATATGTACATGTATATGTATGTATAATAAACATTTTAAAATAGATTAATTCAACGGTTTTATTCATGACAGTGTAAATGTAACCCTGCGTCGCTCTAACACCGCAAACATACATACAAATATAAAGAAACATGAAGGGGAAAAATAAAGGAAGAACTATATAGAATACTCTGGTATATACAAACTATAAATATATACATTGAAATCTACTTAAAATGAACAGTAAAAATCACATCATTATCATTTTTTTAAAAGAAAAACGAGACAAAACAGAAGTTTGATTTAAACGTGTGTGTGTGTGTGTGTATAATTATACACATTATATACATGTTATGTATAGATCTCTATACACTGTGATATTTTATATAATATATCATTCATGATACATACAGAAATACATGTTATGTGATGTCGTTTTTATAGAGAGGCAAATGTAGGAGATGTTTGCAGATGAAGAGTTCACTGGGTTTGAATTTATTTTGAAAAGCTGCAGCACACTTTCATAATTCCTCTCCTTTCTTCTCCTCCTCCTCCTCCTCCTCCTCCTCTATTCTCCTCAAGTCTTTTCAAAGTTTTTTTTGGGGACCTGCTGCCTCCTTTGTCGCGGCTCTGTTGGCCGTGAAATCAGCCTTTAATAGGCGACACAATGGCCGCGTGCAGAGCCAAAGCCGCTGTATTCAAATGTGAGCAGTGAGCAGCAGTGAGCAGCAGTGAGCAGCAGTGAGCAGCACACGCCGTCGCCACCGCGCGTGTGTGTGAGGAGGAGGCTCACTCTTCATCTTCATCACATCACAGGCTTTATGCTCTTCATGCTCTTTATTCTGCCTCTACACGTGTGTGTGACGACACATGAAGGAAATATTGACAAACAATGAAGAGAAAAAACACACTTTTATAAACTATATAAAAAGAAACAAAAATCACACAAACACTGCGGACAAAGAAAATTCTCTTTCTCTGTATATGTAACACTATATACAGTATATATATATATGTAGAGCTGTGTAAATAATAATAATAATGATGTCATTGATTTTGAACAGGATTAATTCAAAATGTAAAATAGTTAAAAGCCTCATAAATACTACAATATTACAATAATAACAGTGGAATTATAGCAAATATTGATGTATTTGCATGAATTTGTAATAACGAGCAGAAGATAATTTGTCGTAGTTTTGGACACAGAGATTAAACTGAATAACATTTTGGAGTTTTTGTGTTTTTAGACTTACACATTTGTCAAGATAAATAATAGTAATGATTATATGGAAACGTCATAATATTATATTAGAAGAACAAACACTATTTTACTGAACTAAAATAAACATGTAAATGACCAACACTACACCCAAAATAACAAAAAAATATCATTGTACTGAAGGAAATATTTGTTATAATTATTCATTTCTTTTACCAGTTTTGTCAGTTATTGTTTATTTGATTTTGTAAATCTGACTTAAATTATATGGAGATGAACATTAGATAGTTTAGTTGTCGTTTTGTATTTGATCAAATATTAGTATTTCTTTCTTTTTTCTTCTTCTCATCTCATCAAAGATTATTCAAAGATAATTTCACTATTTCATAATAATCACTTTCTAAGTTCATTTATATACTCATGTTGTATAAGTTTAACTGTAAATTAATTTAATTATCGGTGAAATGACTGTAAATAACTTTTATATACAACATCATTATATATATATATATATATATATATATATATATATATATATATATATATATATATATATATATATATATATATATACATATATATAAACATATATATAACCGATAGATAGATAGATGAATAGAAATTAAATAATATATTAATTAATTTGAATGAATATTTTTAAACAGTCTTTGTCATCTCCGAAATTCTCTCTCTCTCTCTCTCTCTCTCACACACACACACACACACACACACAGAACATGGCCACAAGCAGAAACAACACATGCTAATTCAGATCAATATGAGAGTTGAATTTCCCTGTGTGTGTGTGTGTGTGTGTGTGTGTGTGTGTGTGCAAAAAGTCAGTCACATGATTTTTTCCATTTCCCATAATCCACTGTGTTTCTGTACCATTTCACTGAAACATTGACAGAAAAATATGTCAAATGTCAAATAAAAATGTTACTGTAACAATAATTTATGATAAAACTTAAATATTTAAATTGGAAGCATGGGGGAGGGGCTTATTCATCCTCCTCCTCCCTACATGATTATTTCATGTCTTCATGGTGTTTTTACTCTTCTAATAATAACATTTGATGAATTGATTTTCGGACATCCAGAACTGTCTTCACACGTCTGATCAAAGACGAGGAGGAGGAGGAGGAGGAGGAGGAGGAGGAGGAGCATTAATATTTCACATTAAACTGGAGAGAAAAAAGAAAAAGATCTACAACTGATCAAGATACAAAAATAAAATTAAAGACATTTTTACAATAAAAGAAAAAAAAAACTGTCTTAGTATACTATGACTTTTTGTGACTTTTTGATGACATGACTTTTTTGTCAAATTTTGGACAATACCTTATTTATAAGATTTAGGAAAACATACTTTTTTTCATGGACATCTTAATATACTATGATTTATTTTTTTTTGACTCAAACCAGATTCCCATTCCACTTGGCCATGCATTGCCAAATATGCCAGCAGGATTTGAACCTGCGCAGGGCGACCCCAATGGATATGTAATCCATCGCCTTAACCATATTTTATGCAGATGTCCCGCCAGTAACTGTCTGGTTTTCCTGTCTTAGTCATCTGCAAGCATTAAATATAAAACAGGTTAATGTCAAGCTTGTAGGTTATGTGTACGTACAGACACAGATCGATTCATCTGTCAGTTAGTTTCTCGATTAATAGTTTGGTCCATAAAATATCAGAAAACCTTAAAAAATGTTTTTTTTAATTTGTGGATCGGTGTTCGTCAAACCTGGAAATGATGATGTTCTCGAATGTCTTGTTTTGTCCACAAACCAAAATGATTCACTTTTAATGATTTATGTTATCCAGAGCAAAGAAACAAAGAAAAGACTCACATTTAAGAAGAAATTTTGTTTTGATCATGAAAAAAGTTTTGATTAATCGATTATCAAAATAGTTGTCGATTAATTTAGTAATCGATTCATTGATTAATTGTTTCAGCTCTAATGTATATGTAAGTACATAATGTATGTATGTAGGTATGTTTTGCATTATTGTTTTAATATTGTTGAAGCACTTTGTAAATGTATGTAGGTGATATATAAATACAGTTATAATTATTATTATTATTATTATCATCACCATTATTACAGTGCTGGTATGTACAGCAACGTCCTTATACACTATATATTCTTATATTTAGAGATGTCTGACATGCACCAACAACACCAAAACAAATTCCTTGTATGTGTAAAAAACGTACTTGGCAAAAAAACTTTTTCTGTTTTTCTGTTCTTATTTCTGACAGGCAGAACCTCTGTTAGCAAAGCGGCTACGCTACATGTGTGAATGTAACGGAGTTGAAATACAAGTTGAATAACGCGCTGACGGGAGGGAAAATTAAATTTCCACGCCGCTTCATTTATGAGTATAAATCAAGTTTCCAAACCTTTATTCGCGCTCGTTCAGGTGTATGCGGTGAAAAATATGTCCGACACGCTAACGAGATAACCACGCCCCCTCCTTCATCACGTGGCTTGTTCGGATCTGTTTTCGGACCACGATTGAAACTCTTTGATCTCGTTAGGACTGTGTTCGGACCTGGTTAGGACCTGTTAGGACGTGTTAGGACCTCAGAGGCAGGCCAGAAACTGACGGGTACGGCCACGGCAACACGTGTGACCACATTTTTTGATAACATTTTGGACGTGTATTATGAATTTTTGTCATATTTTGGATGTTTTTATCATTTTGGACGTATATTATGACTTTTTGTCTAATTTTGGACGATATGCTAAAGAATGACTTTTTTCTGAAAATTTGGACATGACTTTTTTGTCTAATTTTGGACAACATACAAACCTATAACTTCTTTGTCAGATTTTTGGTAAAATTTTGGATGCATATTTTGAATTTCTGTCAAATTTTGGACGTCATACTAAAGTATGACTTTTCTTGTCAAATTTTGGACATGAGTTTTTTGTCTAATTTTGGATGACATACAAACCTATGACTGCTATGTCGTATATTTTGAATTTTTGTAAAACTTTGGACGATTTACTAAAGTATGATTTTTTGTCAATTTTTGGACGACATACTAAAGTATGACTTTTTGTCAAATTTTGGACAACATACTAAAGTATGACTTTTTTTTGTCAAATTTTGGACTTATACAAAGACTTTTTTTTAGTAAAGTCCGGATAACATACTGAAGTGTGACTCATATAAACCTATGACTTCCTTGGCAAACTACGCCATTTTTCCTTTGCCAACTATGACATCATTGTCTGCAGGACTCGAACCTGCGCGGGGAGAGCCCAATGGATTTCTAATCCATCGCCTTAACCACAGTTAAACAGCAGTTAGACAGCAGTCAGTTAGTAGTTAGACAGCAGTCAGTTAGTAGTTAGACAGTAAGTAGTTAGTTAGACAGCAGTTTGTTAGAAGTTAGTTAGGTTGTACAACCGACAAGTCATACAGGTTCTGATGATAGATAGATTTACAAAGGCACATGCAAAGGTTAATATATAACAAAAAATGGCTTTGACAATGCACCTTAAATGCACTTTAAAGGCAACAGTGCTTTGATACCAATTACAACAATAAACAGATAAATAGAATGAAAGATAAATAGCTTTGCCTGCTAGAAAAGTCTACAATGACTTGTTGTCAAATTTTGGACGACACACTAAAGTCCGATTTTCTTCGGTCAAATTTTGGATGACATACTAAAGTATGACTTTTTGTCAAAGTTTGGACAACATACTAAAGTATGACTTTTTCAGTCAAATTTTGGACAACATACTAAAGTATGACTTTTTTTATTTAAAATTTTGGACGACATACTAAAGTATGACTTTTTTCAGTCAAATTTTGGACGACATACTAAAGAACGACTTTTTTGTCAAAGTTTGGACGACATACTAAAGTATGACTTTTTGTCAAAGTTTGGACAACATACTAAAGTATGACTTTTTGGACGACATACTAAAGAACGACTTTTTTGTCGACACACAAACCTATGACTTCTTTGGCAGACCATGCCATTTTTTCTTTGCCAACTATGACATCGTTGTCGGCAGGATTCGAACCTGCGCGGGGAGACCCCAATGGATTTCTAATCCATCGCCTTAACCACTCGGCCACGACAACACGTGTGACCACATTTTTTGATAACATTTTGGACGTATATTATGAATTTTTGTCATATTTTGGATGTTTTTATCATTTTGGACGTATATTATGACTTTTTGTCTAATTTTGGACGACATACTAAAGAATGACTTTTTTCTGAAAATTTGGACATGACTTTTTTGTCTAATTTTGGACAACATACAAACCTATAACTTCTTTGTCAGATTATGGCATTTTTTCTTTGCCAAATACGACATCGTTGTCGGCAGGATTCGAACCTGCGCAGGGAGACCCCAATGGATTTCAAATCCATCGCCTTAACCACTCGGCCACGACAACACTTTTGTCTCCTTTTTTTGATAAAATTTTGGACGCATATTTTGAATTTCTGTCAAATTTTGGACGTCATATGCTAAAGTATGACTTTTTTGTCATATTTTGGACGTCATATGCTAAAGTATGACTTTTTGTCAAATTTTGGACAACATATTGAAGTATGACTTTTTTGGATGACAAAGAAGTTTGATTTTTTTGTCGACATACAAACCTATGATTTCTTTGTCAGATTATGGCATTTTTTCTTTGCCAACTACAACATCGTTGTCGGCAGGATTCGAACCTGCGCGGGGAGACCCCAATGGATTTCTAATCCATCGCCTTAACCACTCGGCCACGACAACACGTGTGACCACGTTTTTTGATAACATTTTGGACGTATATTATGAATTTTTGTCATATTTTGGATGTTTTTATAATTTTGGATGTATATTCTGACTTTTTGTCAAATTTTGGACAACATACTAAAGTATGACTTTTTGTCAAATTTTGGACAACATACTAAAGTATGACTTTTTTTGGTCAAATTTTGGATGACATACTAACCTATGAGTTTTTGGTAAAATGTTGGACAGATATTTTGAATTTCTGTCTTAACCACTCGGCCACGACAACACTTCTAGATGCTTTGTTTTGATAAAATTTTGGATGCATATTTTGAATTTTTGTAAAACTTTGGACGATTTACTAAAGTATGATTTTTTGTCAATTTTTGGACGACATACTAAAGCATGACTTTTTTTATATAAAATTTTGGACTACATACTAAAGTATGACTTTTTTTATATACAATTTTGGACAACATACTAAAGTATGACTTTGTCAAAGTTTGGACGACATACTAAAGTATGACTTTTTCAGTCAAATTTTGGACAACATACTAAAGTATGACTTTTTGTCAAAGTTTGGACAACATACTAAAGTATGACTTTTTTGTCAAATTTTTGACAACATACTAAAGTATGACTTTTTGTCAAATTTTGGACAACATACTAAAGTACGACTTTTTGTCAAATTTTGGACAACATACTAAAGTACGACTTTTTGTCAAAGTTTGGACGACATACTAAAGTATGACTTTTTCAGTCAAAGTTTGGACAACATACTAAATTATGACTTTATTGGATGACATACTGAAGTTTGACTTTTATTTGTCGACATACAAACCTATGACTTCTTTGGCAGACCATGCCATTTTTTCTTTGCCAACTATGACATCGTTGTCTGCAGGATTCAAACCTGCGCGGGGAGACCCCAATGGATTTCTAATCTATCGCCTTAACCACTCGGCCACGACAACACCTGTGACCACATTTTTTTGATAAAATTTTGGACGTATATTATGAATTTTTGTCATATTTTGGATGTTTTTATCATTTTGGACGTATATTATGACTTTTTGTCAAATTTTAGACAACATACTAAAGTATGACTTTTTGTCAAATTTTGGACACCATACTAAAGTATGAGTTTTTTTGGTCAAATTTTGGATGACATACTAACCTATGAGTTTTTGGTAAAATTTTGGACGGATATTTTGAATTTCTGTCTTAACCACTCGGCCAAGACAACACTTCTAGATGCTTTTTTTTGATAAAATTTTGGATGCATATTTTGAATTTCTGTCAAATTTTGGACGTCACATGCTAAAGTATGACTTTTTTTGTCAAATTTTGGACGTATACTATGACTGTCCAGATATTTATTGGCTGATCCTTTCAGCTCAATGCTCCCTTCTGAAAAGGGTAACCAGAACAAGTACGGCGGGTACAACTCGACTGGCTTTCTGAAGGTTTATTCCACATACACAATTAAACAGCAGTTAGACAGCAGTCAGTTAGTAGTTAGACAGCGGTCCGTTAGTTAGACAGTAAGTAGTTAGTTAGACAGCAGTTTGTTAGAAGTTAGTTAGGTTGTACAACCGACAAGTCGTACAGGTTCTGATGATAGATAGATTTACAAAGGCACATGCGAAGGTTAATATATAACAAAAAATGGCTTTGACAATGCACCTTAAAGGCACTTTAAAGGCAACAGTGCTTTGATACCAATTACAACAATAAACAAATAAATAGAATGAAAGATAAATAGCTTTGCCTGCTAGAAAAGTCTACAATGACTTGTTGTCAAATTTTGGACGACACAGTAAAGTCCGATTTTCTTCGGTCAAATTTTGGATGACATATTAAAGTATGACTTTTTGTCAAAGTTTGGACAACATACTAAAGTATGACTTTTTCAGTCAAATTTTGGACAACATACTAAAGTATGACTTTTTTTATTTAAAATTTTGGACAACATACTAAAATATGACTTTTTGTCAAAGTTTGGACAACATACTAAAGTATGACTGTTTTGTCGACATACAAACCTATGACTTCTCTGGCAGACCATGCCATTTTTTCTTTGCCAACTATGACATCGTTGTCGGCAGGATTCGAACCTGCGCGGGGAGACCCCAATGGATTTCTAATCCATCGCCTTAACCACTCGGCCACGACAACACGTGTGACCACATTTTTTTGATAACATTTTGGACGTATATTATGAATTTTTGTCATATTTTGGATGTTTTTATAATTTTGGATGTATATTCTGACTTTTTGTCAAATTTTGGACAACATACTAAAGTATGACTTTTTGTCAAATTTTGGACAACATACTAAAGTATGACTTTTTTTGGTCAAATTTTGGATGACATACTAACCTATGAGTTTTTGGTAAAATTTTGGACGGATATTTTGAATTTCTGTCTTAACCACTCGGCCACGACAACACTTCTAGATGCTTTTTTTTGATAAAATTTTGGATGCATATTTTGAATTTCTGTCAAATTTTGGACGTCACATGCTAAAGTATGACTTTTTTTGTCAAATTTTGGACGTATACTATGACTGTCCAGATATTTATTGGCTGATCCTTTCAGCTCAATGCTCCCTTCTGAAAAGGGTAACCAGAACAAGTACGGCGGGTACAACTCGACTGGCTTTCTGAAGGTTTATTCCACATACACAATTAAACAGCAGTTAGACAGCAGTCAGTTAGTAGTTAGACAGCGGTCCGTTAGTTAGACAGTAAGTAGTTAGTTAGACAGCAGTTTGTTAGAAGTTAGTTAGGTTGTACAACCGACAAGTCGTACAGGTTCTGATGATAGATAGATTTACAAAGGCACATACGAAGGTTAATATATAACAAAAAATGGCTTTGACAATGCACCTTAAAGGCACTTTAAAGGCAACAGTGCTTTGATACCAATTACAACAATAAACAAATAAATAGAATGAAAGATAAATAGCTTTGCCTGCTAGAAAAGTCTACAATGACTTGTTGTCAAATTTTGGACGACACAGTAAAGTCCGATTTTCTTCGGTCAAATTTTGGATGACATATTAAAGTATGACTTTTTGTCAAAGTTTGGACAACATACTAAAGTATGACTTTTTCAGTCAAATTTTGGACAACATACTAAAGTATGACTTTTTTTATTTAAAATTTTGGACAACATACTAAAATATGACTTTTTGTCAAAGTTTGGACAACATACTAAAGTATGACTGTTTTGTCGACATACAAACCTATGACTTCTCTGGCAGACCATGCCATTTTTTCTTTGCCAACTATGACATCGTTGTCGGCAGGATTCGAACCTGCGCGGGGAGACCCCAATGGATTTCTAATCCATCGCCTTAACCACAGTTAAACAGCAGTTAGACAGCAGTCAGTTAGTAGTTAGACAGCAGTCAGTTAGTAGTTAGACAGTAAGTAGTTAGTTAGACAGCAGTTTGTTAGAAGTTAGTTAGGTTGTACAACAGACAAGTCGTACAGGTTCTGATGATAGATAGATTTACAAAGGCACATACGAAGGTTAATATATAACAAAAAATGGCTTTGACAATGCACCTTAAAGGCACTTTAAAGGCAACAGTGCTTTGATACCAATTACAACAATAAACAGATAAATAGAATGAAAGATAAATAGCTTTGCCTGCTAGAAAAGTCTACAATGACTTGTTGTCAAATTTTGGACGACACACTAAAGTCCGATTTTCTTCGGTCAAATTTTGGATGACATACTAAAGTATGACTTTTTGTCAAAGTTTGGACAACATACTAAAGTATGACTTTTTCAGTCAAATTTTGGACAACATACTAAAGTATGACTTTTTTTATTTAAAATTTTGGACGACATACTAAAGTTTGACTTTTTTGTCGACATACAAACCTATGACTTCTTTGGCAGACCATGCCATTTTTTCTTTGCCAACTATGACATCGTTGTCAGCAGGATTCGAACCTGCGCGGGGAGACCCCAATGGATTTCTAATCCATCGCCTTAACCACTCGGCCACGACAACACCTGTGACTACATTTTTTTGATAAAATTTTGGACGTATATTATGAATTTTTGTCATATTTTGGATGTTTTTATAATTTTGGACGTATATTATGACTTTTTGTCAATTTTTGGACGACATACTAAAGTATGACTTTTTTTTGTCAAATTTTGGACTTATACAAAGACTTTTTTTTAGTAAAGTCCGGATAACATACTGAAGTGTGACTCATATAAACCTATGACTTCCTTGGCAAACTACGCCATTTTTCCTTTGCCAACTATGACATCATTGTCTGCAGGACTCGAACCTGCGCGGGGAGAGCCCAATGGATTTCTAATCCATCGCCTTAACCACAGTTAAACAGCAGTTAGACAGCAGTCAGTTAGTAGTTAGACAGCAGTCAGTTAGTAGTTAGACAGTAAGTAGTTAGTTAGACAGCAGTTTGTTAGAAGTTAGTTAGGTTGTACAACCGACAAGTCGTACAGGTTCTGATGATAGATAGATTTACAAAGGCACATGCGAAGGTTAATATATAACAAAAAATGGCTTTGACAATGCACCTTAAAGGCACTTTAAAGGCAACAGTGCTTTGATACCAATTACAACAATAAACAGATAAATAGAATGAAAGATAAATAGCTTTGCCTGCTAGAAAAGTCTACAATGACTTGTTGTCAAATTTTGGACGACACACTAAAGTCCGATTTTCTTCGGTCAAATTTTGGATGACATACTAAAGTATGACTTTTTGTCAAAGTTTGGACAACATACTAAAGTATGACTTTTTCAGTCAAATTTTGGACAACATACTAAAGTATGACTTTTTTTATTTAAAATTTTGGACGACATACTAAAGTATGACTTTTTTGTCGACATACAAACCTATGACTTCTTTGGCAGACCATGCCATTTTTTCTTTGACAACTATGACATTGTTGTCTGCAGGATTCGACCCTGCGCGGGGAGACCCCAATGGATTTCTAATCCACCTTAAACACTCGGCCACGACAGCACTTACGGCTGAACTTCTTTGGTAGAATTTTGGTATGACTTTTGTCAAATTTTGGATGACATACTAAAGTATGACTTTTTTGTCTAAATTTGGACAAAAAAAGTCATAGTATACTAAGTTGCCAATAAATTGACAAAAATAAGATTTTTTTTCTCTTACTCTTTTATTCTGTGACTTTTTTTTAAATATCTCACTTTGTTTGACATTAAAATTTCAGGTTATTCGAATGTACAATTTTATCTTCATGCTTTTCGTGACAGTAGATCAAAACAAAATGATTCCATCTCACTGATATTTGAAATTATCAATAAGTAATCATTTTCTTTTACCTCTGGTGTTAAAATTATAAGTGACCCTAACACAAACCTTTGTTTACAAAACTGCTTTATTCAGATGAAAAAAAAGAAATCTGTCAATTAACAAAAGACGTGTTTAAATCCCGCTGTTGCTCGAGCAGGTTTTTCTTTGTTAGCAGCTGCTGACACGAGGCAGCGGGACCCAAGGGGTCAGAGGTCCACCCCTGGCACTCGCCATCTGACCTCTGTGATTTACATACACGCTGACCTACATTCAATTCTGTTTTTTTTTTCATTCAAATGTTCTACGTTACACAGAAATAAACTGTTAAATTTTGTATTTAATAAAGTGTCAGGTTTTTACATTTGATCTATTTTTCAATGTAAATATTCAGTTGTTCCTTATTTATTGGTGTAAGGACTCATTTTGGTTTGGATTAAGATCAGTGTCTTAACAATTATTATGGATTATTTCACATCTGATCTTGGTGCAGAAATAATGACATCATTCATCTGGAGAGGAGAGTGATAAATGTGTGTGTGCAAATAAAATGTTTTTCACTTTATTTCAAAGTCGCACCACAAAGTGGAACAAGTCAAACATCTGTTTTTAATGAATAACCTTATTATCTGATAGCTAATTATAATTGAAGAAGGATTAAATTAAAGCATTAAACAGACAAACAGCGTTTGTTTTTTTCTTTAACCATAGAGACTCACCTTCATTTGAGCATCACTGCTCCGAGGATGATCCTTAACCTTTGACCTCTGAGACAATTCATCACACAAACACACACACACACTCCTCCCTAAAATCCGAAAACCAACAGCACAGAGTCGTGTGTGTGTGCGTGTGTGGGGGGCTTAAATTAGTCAAAGAGCAATGTCACTGTGAAATTATGAAACATTGACAAAATATAACAAAAAAAAACAATAAAACATTTTTTGTTAATTTTTCAAATCCAAAATGTAAATTTTTTTCGACACAGACTAAAGTCTGGACAGACCACAAACAAAGCTGTATCCCAAACTTTAACCAAATTTAAATTGAACCAATTCCTTAAGAAATTACGTTTTGCCTCATTAGGACCAGGTTTTGGTCTCCATGAGGTCTTCTGGTCCTAACAAGGGACAGAAAAAAAGACCCAAAGAGGCAACAAATACAGATGCAGAGTCGCCCCCTGGTGGCTAGTCAATACATCTCTTTACTTACAGTTTGGCCTCTCTTGATATTCGACGGTAATTAGTTGTCATATATTTAAATATTCAAAATTCCATGAGAGTTAGTAAGGGTAATGCAGAGTTCACAGTGAGATGCATTCATAGACCCTGGTAAATTTAATCATTTCTGCGGAATCTAGTTTGCATTCAAGAAACCTTGTACATTTTAGTATATATATATATATATATATATATATATATATATATATATATATATATATATATATATATATATATATATATATATGTATATGTATATACATATATATGTATATATATATATATAACAACGAGACAGTGCTAGCTTTGTCAAATTGATCATTTCATTCATTTTAATGACTTAATAATGAAATAAATTCAGAGTAGATATATTTTGATTTCAAGTATCAGATCGTTAAATTAAAGCATAGTTTGTTCATCTACAGGATACTGTGTGTGATTTCTAAATGCAGTGTTAGTATATGTTACTCTTCAAGACATACTGGTATGGATGTTGTAAGAAACTGCGCTCCATTCGAATAGTAAATAATACATTCATTTAAAAAAAAATAGAAAGGTGTTTGTGACGAGCTCAAGGCAAGAAAATAACAATCTTTTTCGTCCAGGTCCTGAAAATGTCACGTTTCAAGTCACAGAGATGACATTTTCACAGAAAAAAAACAGCTGATCTTCACCCACACGTTAGAAAAATAGTCCATTTTTCTCTTCAGCAAACATCGAAACACATGAGAACAACTAAAATAAATATGATAAATCACATCATTTCATATACCTGAAAAACACGTGCCTTTAAGTAAACATCTAGTTTTTAAATCACAGGTTTGTTTAAACGGCAAATTTTTTTTACGTCTGCCCCTTTAAGAACAAAAATCCTTAACAAAAATACACAAAATACCTGGATATTTCAATATATGACGCAAACTTGTGTCTGTTTCCAGGTTAAAATGACATGAAACCAAACATGACTCATCATTTTAAATTAGAATCAATACATTATTGATAAAAAAAAAGTAATTTGAATTTAAAGGGATATTTAAGAGTTTCTTGTACTGTGGTTGTAGGAGATACTGCAACATAGTACGCCGTGACTGAACTGAGAGCGCCCCCTATCTCCTGAAATCCTGCAATAGTAAAATAATAATAAATAAAATTGATGTTGGCTTATATACAGTATATATTCATTTCACCATTAGACAACTTTTTCTGCTTAGAAACTTGAGTTTGTGTCACTTTGTAAACCACTCACCTCTCCCTGCACCAAAGTCCATAGAGAAACTCAGCGATTTTACGTCACATCACACAGTTGTTGATCCACTCCAGCTTCCATCAGTGAATTCAAATTCATTTAGGGTGTAATTCTTTTGATTTGGGTACTTGAAATCCTAATTTTCAGTGACCCGAATTTACCAAACACGGCAGCAGTAGACCTGCAGCTCCTGCGTCACTGCAAGCTAAAAACGCTGATTTTCTCTATGGGCTTTGGTACAGGAACATGAGCATTTAACAAAACTTCCATTTCCAGTCAAAACATGACGTCCAACAGTGAGATTAAGTGGTGACTGTGTTCTTAAAATGTCGTAGACAAAGATTAAATCACGTGAGCCTTTTGTTACAAGGGGGTCACAGGGGGGCGCTCACAGCACAGTCAGCACTGAAAAACCTAAACTGTCAATTTAAAGGAGAAGAAAACCTGGAGAAGAAAACCTGAAGAAGAAGAAACAACAGCTGGAGCAGGCATACATGAAAGCAAAGTTATTATCAAATCAAATGATAGTAATGTTGATTTTTATCAGGTGATATGTCAGCGTTACTTATTTTAACTTACTGTATATAATATATAGTATATACTATAAATAATATACTGTGTATATATATATATATATATATATATATATATACATATATATATAAAATCAAAGGAACTGAACATGTCAAACAAAATAAATTTGCATCTATGGTTAGTCTATATTAATTTAACAGCAGCATCCACCAGTTACCTTAATTCAAAATGTACTGTACATGTATAAAAGTGTGTTTTCACTCCTGGTCACGTTGTTACCGTCCTGAGATCAAATTAGCAGGATCAGACCCGAGCCCATGAGCACAGGCCTCTGTCACGAGGAAGACAACCAACGCAGGTCATCTGTCGTTCCGAGAAAAACAAAGACAAAAAGTACGATTTTTAATCTCTTAACTAAAAAGTCTTCACCTAAACACGCTATTGTTTCGAGAAATGTCTACACATACACACGGAACCTCCCAAAACCACTCTAAATACTGTAGTATTCACGCCAGGCCTGTAGGTGGTGCTGTGACATTGCTGCCAGAGAAATACCGCAAAGACTGGAGAAGAAGAACGTGAGGAGCATTCGCGCAAGGCTTCCGCTCTGTGTACGAACTCCAAACACAAAAAGAGGAAGACGACGGCAACAGAGATGGTGACTGTGAATGTAGAACTGAGAGGGGGCGGGGCTATGACATCATCATTTTTTCCAAGGTTGCATTAGGGTTGTGCCCTCTTAAACGCTGGTTTGGCGTGGTTTAAAAAGCAGATTTTCCGCAGAAACAGTAAGTGGACAGAGTCAGTCAAGAACCAATCCATGACTATTGTGCGACCCTGTTTTTCAAAAAGGTTTTGTGAGGAACGTACTTTTCTCCCACATTGTGTTTTTCGATAGCGTAAGTATTTGAGTTAACACCAGCAGGGGGTGTGGAAAAAATGTTAGCTGTTCTCCAAGCAGCAGTAGACCAACTGTTGGAGACCAAACATCAGAAGACGTTTGATGCAAACTTCTGTGGTACTATGAGGACATTCTTGTGATGCTATGAGGAAAAATCCAAGTGTTTCTGACTAAATCCAACGACATTTTTATCATCACCCTTACGTCCGCGAGAGAGGAACATCATGTGTTGCAGAATCTGTAGATGAAGGTTGTAAGTTTTCCATTTTTTAACAATCATCCTTCAACTGCCAGCCTTTTGTTATATATTCATTTATACGCAGCTAGCTTTTGATAAAGATTAGCCAAAAACTAGCTCACTGTAAAAAGAAAAAGTGGTCATCGATTGTAATTTCCAAAAATTATTTTCACATCTCACACGTGTGTAAAACAAACTAGAAGCGGGCTTTATTCGTTGCCGGTTGTTCTTAAAGATTGGCTGTTTCCCCGCAGGAGGCTAATTCTTTGCTGGACGTTATCTGTAGGGCTCAGAGATCGCAGACACGTACACTGGTCGACCACTTTGAACGTGGTGGCGCTGTTGCTTACGCTGCTTGTGGCAGAGATAACACATTTTTTTCCGTCGTCATACGTTATGCTAATATTTGAGCACAGGTGCTATAGGTTAGCTTAGCTTATCATATCACGCTTAATTGTGCACGCGTTTGATTTTTTAACAGTACGGCGTCTAAGATATGTCGGACACGGCCGTTTCCTCCTGCGGGCAAGTACGCAAAATCATTCAACTCGAGCGTCAGGCGCGATGGACGAGATTCTGACGTGCGCATCGCATCGTCTGTGAATTGACTTTGAACGTAAACTTGGCGCGCCACAGCTTTAGCAACATTAGCAACCCTTTCTGTGACAGACACGCCAGCATGGGAAAAAGACATGGCCACCGTCAAAGCGTTAAAGTGACACTTACACAAAGGTTGATCGGACTGTAACTAACGCTAACACGTCATATCGAGAACAGCGCATTGCTTCAGTGCTGATTAGCAAAATAACCAGAATATGATCCACGATATGAGACAATATTTACCACGTGGAAAATCTTCACAGAATCAACAATGGAAAAAAAATGGGTCCGTGATGGAAACGTTGGCGAACGTGCGTTCAGCTGCAGACAGAAGTTCTTCACAGCGTCAGATTCTCGGGCAGTAGAAAACAAAACTGTCCATCGTTTCTCGAAGGTTTTCACAGTTTTGTACAAACAGTTTCTTCTCGAGTGTCAGAGTGTGTGTTTCCTTTGAGGCTACGAGTCTACGATTTTGAGTTTGACAAACCCAGCCTTTGAGTTTCGTGTCCCTTTGACAGCCCTGGTGAGAGAAAGTGTTGCGAGGGGGGCGGAGCTTGAAGCCGCAGATGCTGCCGCGTTAGCCCTAAGCGCAGTGGGACAGGCTGAGCTTCAGCAGTCCCTCCGTGTGCATCTTGTAGAGGAGTTTGAACTCGGCGGGCAGCTGATGCGACTCCTGCCACTTGGTGGTGAACTTGGTGCCCTTCTTGTCGTAGTAGTGGTACGGCAGCTCCTTGCCCGTGTTGGGGTCCCAGCCGAACGGCCAGAAGCCGTACAGGTGGATCTGGTCGCACATGGACGACGCCAGCGTGTACATCAGGATCCCGGTGCTGAGGCGCTTCGGCGACAACTGCTTGGTTTTCCAGTAACTGTGGAGTGAAATGAACCAGAGAAAGAACCCTTAACTTTTCAATGACAATAGAGGGCAGCACATGGTCAAGAGGAAGGGAAATGGGCCTGTAACCAGAGGGTTGCTGGTTCAAACACAAGGAAAGGTCAGGGTCTAGATAAGTTCTGCTTGGTTCACTACTGGTGTGTAATATTGGTTAAATTTACTAACAGGTGTGTGTGTGTGCAAATAAAAATGTATTTAATTCTAGACTGCTTAGTTTATGATCTTATTTTTATTTTTAAGGGATAAACTGACGTTTGTGTCATTTTCTAAATCCCTCGCCAAACTCCATAGAGAAAATCTGTGTTTTTAGGTCACAGGGACACAGGAGCTGCTGGTCTGCTGCGCTTAGTTAAATCCAAACGCAGAATTTCTGAAAACAGGATATCTGACGTTAAACGCTGAAGTGACAGAGGCAGCAGTGGACAGCAGTGGATCTGCAGCTACCCGTGAGCTGTGATGTACATTCACTGATTTTCTCCACGGACTTTGGTGTGGGAGCGTGAATGACGAAACAAGCCAACACACATTTTAGTTTCCAGTGGGAAAAGTCTGTCCAACAGTGAGATAAAGCTATTATTCTATTATTATTTCTGTGTCCACTCGTGTTTGCAGGGTTTTCTGGAACCGCGCTGACGTCATGCACCCGTATTGTACAGAACCGTGATCTCTATATGTCACAGAGAGGATTTAAACCCCAAAGCCGGATTAAAAAGAAAGAGGCATTTAGTGAAAGGCATGGTGCAGGGTTGTGACTGCGTGTGTGTGTGTGTAGGGGGGGATTTAAGTTTTGGTGCTTAGTGTTGTAGACACACCTCGTACAGTAGCTTAATCTCCAACAATCCCATTAAATCTACCTGCTCTGGAAGAATTAGCCGCATTTAAGCTGCTCAGACAGATTTCAGCTCCTCCGCGATTCATGGAGACACTTTTGTTAGAGGCGAGGTTTGGAGAGGTTCCCCCTCTGTGATGCTGCGGCGCAGGACTCCCCAGTGACTGCATTATTTCATATATTTATTTAGCGAACTGAAGTCATTTCATCCGGCAACGGCTTAGTGTTGGGGTTTTGATGAACGATGTATAGGATTAAACTGGATGTGAACATAAAATATAATCGTTTTAATGTGAAAAACCAAAATACACGTGTGCTCATTATTAAAGTAACATCTACTCTGGTGGTTAATGTGGTAAAAACATAAAGTCTGGTTGTTTTTACTTGATAAAACAAATTGTTCCAGTATTAGAGAAGGAAAACCTTTATTTTCAGGCTTTTATTTTGAATTCATCAAGACAGGAAGTTCTGAGGTTAACTAATAGTAGTTTCAGTGGGTAGAGTCAAATTAACATTAAATGAACACATAAAAACTCAGAAAAACTTGCTCCTGAGTTTTTGTGTGTTTTTACGAGGTACTAAAGGTATGTTTTTATACAGAATACTTCAACTTATGCATATACTGTCTTAAGATTTGCCACTTTTTCACACCATCACCCACTGTTGTCCAAGAGGAAACTGAAGTCTGTGTCACTTTGTGAACCTCTGATTTTGCACCACAGCTCACATACACTGTCGATCCACTTCTGCCTCCTTTTGTGACTTCAGTGTTTGAAATGGTTCGTTCAGATTCACCAAAGTGACCAAATGAGGCAGCTTGTGGCTCCCTGTGAGCTAAAAACGTTGAACGTTGACACAAACCCGAAATGTCCTGTTGGAAAAGGCTGTTTAACGGTGAGTTTAATCAATAAACACATTCTGAAGATAATATAGAGTTAAAATGATGTTGATTTTCCGAGTATTTCTTGGTGTTTCTTACTTGTTGATGTACTGCATGATGTTTCCAGGCCAGGCCAGCTGGACCTTCAGCTGACCTCGATGCTCCACAAAAAAGTCGACCAGTGTCCTCGTCACCGTGGCCGACGTGTGGAAGAAAAACGCTGGGATCCACAGGATGGCGCCGTCCAGTTTCTTCAGGCTCAGAAAGAAGTTGTTCCTGTCCTGCACAGTCAGCAAATTGTTGTAGTATTTCTCCAGGATGCTGGGGTTAAAGGTCGTCATGTTGGTCCGCCGCCCGACATCCTTCTTGAAGAGCTCGGTTGGGGCGAAGTTGCAGCGGAAGACAAAGTCGAACTTCTCAATCTGCGGTCCGCAGCGCGAGCCGGTGAGGATGCCGCTGTTGCCAACCACGGCGCAGACGTTGTAGTGTTTGTTGAGGATGGGCGAGGCGTCGGGGAGCAGCGAGCGGAAGTTCTCGCCAATGGAGAAGACGTACTTGTGGCTGGAGTAGTCGTAATGCATCAGCTGTCCGATCCTGACCGCGTCCCGCGTCAGTGTGAAGTTGTGGGGGATGTCGATGTATTGAGAGATCTCTTGTCTGCAAAACAGAAAAAAATATTATATTATTATATATTCGTCACTGCATTCTTGGCATAAACGTCCACAAATACATTGTTTACCTGCAGCCTGGATTCAAGGAAAGAACTCAAGGAGTTCAAGGCAGAGATGAACTCAATAGTAACTAGTTTTTGTCGATAGTTTTGACTTGACTTAGATCAGACCAAACTCCATTGAGAAAATCAGTGATTTTAGCTCCGAGGGACACATTAGCTGCTGCTCTACTGCTGCCTCGTATCTTGAGTTTAGTCACTGAGGTAAATCAAAACGACGTGTTTCAAACACAGAAGCTTGAAAATAACACATGTGAACTCACTGATGGAGGCAGAAGTGGATCGACATCTCCTGTATGCGGTGATGGTAAAATTGCTGATTTTCTCTATGGAGTTTGGTGTGGGAGAGTGAGCAAGTTACGTACTTCACTCTACAGTTGGAAAAGTCCGTTTAAATATACTCTTATATCTTAGACATACTTCAAGTCTGCAATCATGTTATGCGTGACTCCGAGTGTCCGTACACGGCAAGATTCAGTATCGATAATGTCTGTAATTCATAAAATGACAATTGAGCCAATTATTTCAAAATAAACCACGCCTTACTATCTTAAAATGTTAAAATAAAGAAACAAAATAGGGTAATATGTACTGAGTAATCACTCAGTACATGTTACATACATATATAAAATTGGAAAAATACATTAATTTAAATCCTTAGCTCATTGTCAGGCACCCTAAGTGGTAACCAATGGATATGAGGGTGTTGAAGTGTGAGAAGAGGGATTTATTGTAAATTTACAGTAGCAGTAGATGTTGCGATGATGGTAAAGAATCTGTGTGTGTGTGTGTGTGTGTGTGTGCTACTTCTGCTGTGTAAACCCAGTGCTGTTGTACGTCCATCTGGACGAGTTCAGCAGGTCCTCGCTGAGAGAGTTGGTCAGAGACGAAAACGCCGGATCCAGATATTTCATCGCCAGCTGGGAGCTACACACAGGAGAAAAACATAAAAAAAAAACAACAGGAGCTCAAGGTTTTTTTGAAGAAGTTTCCATGAGCGGTTCTTATGCAGAGTCTGCGTAGAGCGTGCAGTAGAAGCAGGATTTTTATTAGCACATTGTTTTTCTTGTGAACTGCTTCTCGGCGTTGTAGCTCCGGGAAAAGATCAAAACAATGCGTAAGTCGTGTTCCAAACAGGCAGAAGTTTTCCCTTTAGAACAAGCATCTTATTCAGCTCTGCTGGAGCGTTTCTCCTTTGAATGTCACATGATCAGACAGGTTGAACACAAATCACTGGATTTGAGCGTAAAAGTTGTTGCTCACCAAGGACTGAACTGATTTATACGTTAAAAATGTTGAATTACGTGCAGTCATCGCACATGAACACACCGCACCACTTGAAGTCATCGCTAAAATTAATACACTGTGTCAAAGATGAAGATTTGTGTAATTATTTGACTGTTTTGATTTGAATTTGACATTTTTGGAACCTGTCTGATCAGACAACATGATTAAAATAACCAGAACCAAACAGTGAATTAGCTTCATCTGTTTTCTGCAGAAGCAACGCCGTCTCCCAAAATTTCTCTTCCCACACAACTCAACAGTCATCTCTGTTTTCAAGTATTTCAGTACGCTTTCGTACAACGTGGACAAAATGTCCACCGAGCAGCAGACAGACCGCGCGTCGAGAAAGTTAAATCATTAGCACAGTTTTACATCACACCTGACACCAATTACACAAAAAAAACATGAACTTTTTAAAAATACTTTTATAGTGTGTATAGTTTCAGACCTTTCATTTTTAAATTTGACTTTTGACAAATTTTTTTAATTATCCTTGATTTGGCGCCATCATTTCTACATCTAACACCACAGTCATAAACAGGAAATGGTTAACATCAACCTCATTTTTTTTCTTTACCCCCAAAAAAACACCACAGAGGGTTGAAACACTTTGGACAAGTAACGTGATTTTTGGTTCAGAAACTAAGTTCTTTACAACGAGTAACTGAGAAACAGTAGACGTTGTGTGGGAAGGTAATTTTTCAGCTAGCTGGCTGAGTATCAAGCTATCCTTGCTACTAGCAAGATGGCTAGCAAGCTAGATCGCTGGCAAGATAGATAGATAGACAGATAGACAGATAGACAGATAGATAGATAGATAGATAGATAGATAGAAAAAATGCAGTGCGGCTGTAAAACGTTAGCACGCTGTATTCACCTCAGGTCTGGTTTGCGAGGCGGCCTCTCGCTGCAGCGTCGACGAGGAGCAAGAAACAAAAAAATACACTCACTCTCTTTATCAACTTTATCACTTACCTTAAAAATGACATTCAAGAGACAGCAAAAGTAGAACGCCCCAAAGCACCGCAGGTATTAAACATTGGTGAGTTGTGAAAGAATTGTAAAGTTGCTCAGTTGCACCCCAAAAGGTGAAAACAGGGAGGACTTTGCTGAAACTAAGTCGATTGGGACCACGGCATCAACTCAACAGGAAGTTAGTCATTTTGTACAAGACACATTAAAGATAAAAAAAGTTATCAAGATACATTGACTGATCTGCCAATAACAGATTGACACGTATATTATATGTAATAATAATAATAATATAATATATTATGTATTAGTGTATCTTAGTGTATTTATACACTTATAAACACAGCACATAACAAGTCGAGTGTGGTGAATGTGATTTTATATCTATTAGTGTATATTATATATTATAATAATAATAATGATATAATATATTATATATTAGTGTATTAGTGTATCTTAGTGTATTTATACACTTATAAAAACAACACATATCAAGTCGAGTGTGGTGAATGTGATTTTATATCTATTAGTGTATATTATATATTATATGTAATAATAATAATAATAAAATAATATATTATATATTAGTGTATTAGTGTATCTTAGTGTATTTATACACTTATAAACACAGCACATAACAAGTCGAGTGTGGTGAATGTGATTTTATATCTATTAGTGTATATTATATATAATAATAATAATAAAATAATATATTATATATTAGTGTATTAGTGTATCTTAGTGTATTTATACACTTATAAACACAGCACATAACAAGTCGAGTGTGGTGAATGTGATTTTATATCTATTAGTGTATATTATATATAATAATAATAATAAAATAATATATTATATATTAGTGTATTAGTGTATCTTAGTGTATTTATACACTTATAAACACAGCACATAACAAGTCGAGTGTGGTGAATGTGATTTTATATCTATTAGTGTATATTATATATAATAATAATAATAAAATAATATATTATATATTAGTGTATTAGTGTATCTTAGTGTATTTATACACTTATAAACACAGCACATATCTTTACATGTGTCTTTAACAAGTCGAGTGTGGTGAATGTGATTTTATATCTATTAGTGTATATTATATGTTATAATAATAATAATAATGATATAATATATTATATATTAGTGTATTAGTGTATCTTAGTGTATTTATACACTTATAAACACAGCACATAACAAGTCGAGTGTGGTGAATGTGATTTTATATCTATTTCTTCATCCAGGGCACAAATGGAGTAAGTGGGCCTCCGGGAAAACAAGGCAGCCGTGGGTCAAAGGTCAGTGAAGACATAACCGATGACTTCATATACACTCACATTTAACTGTGGTAACATTAGAGTTTCCGCTGCACTAATGAACGAACAGTGGAGCTTTAACACCGTCCTGTGCCTGTGCGATTGAGCCCCACAGGAACATTAAAGGGACAGTTCAGCTGCAGTTGTGTGAGGTACTCACTGAGAACATGGCTGCCAGCAGGGACACAAGGAAAACAGGTTTTACTTTACCACTTAACAAAGCCTAAACGAGATCTATGACAGCTTAAGGACATGTTTTCCCACTTTATGTTGTCATTAGACAGAATTTTCCCACAGGAAACTGAAGTCTATTTAATTGTTAGAGAAAAACGGCGATTTTAGCTCACGGGGACACAGGAGCTGCTGCTCTACTGCTGCCTCGTGTGGTCACTTTGTGTCACTGCTGTGAATCTAAACGAAGAATTTCAAATGCAGAAGTCACAAAATAACAACATTTTCACTAACTGATGGAAGCAGCAGTGGATAAACCACTCCTGTGTGCTGTGACGTTAAAATCACTGATTTGATATTATGCACAACATCTACTTTCAATCTGAGAACACAAAAAGAGGTATTTATTAAAAATTGGCCAAATTGGATTCCATTTGTCTCTACCATCAGACCAGACTTCAGGTCCACCATTAATGCTTTTATTTATCTACTGTCATCTTAACCCTTTTTTTACTTGTGTCGCTTGCTTTCATGTCTGGTGGTGTTTACAAGTCTCTTTATGTACGTCCCTGATATTATTGCACTCGTCTATAGGTCTTCATGTTCTTTGTTTTCATTGTTTGTATACAAAATCAAAAATCTATAAAAAGTGAATGACAAAAAAAAAAAGTCAGCCTAGACTTAATTCTACGACATCTTAAGAACATGTTCGCGTCTTTATCTCACTGTTGGACAGACTTTTCCAACAGGAAACTAAAGTTTGTAAACCACTCACTCTCCCACACCAAAGTCCATAGAGAAAATCAGTCATTTTAGCTCGCGGGGACACAGGAGCTGCTGTGATCACTTTGTGTCACTGAAAAATAACACAATTTTTAACTTAGTGATGAAGGCAGCAGTGGATGATTTTCTCTGTGGTGTTTGGTGTGGGAGAGTGAGCGGTTTACAAATGCTTCAAAGGTCTGTCGATCAGTGAGATACAGTGGTGAACATACAGTATGTCGTACACTTTAACTGGAGTGGATTTTATTAGGTGAGTGTGTTGTTAAGTGGCTAAAATAGAAAATACTATGTTTTTCCTTGTGTCCCTGCTGCTGGTTCTCTGTGTACTTTATACAGCCTCACTTCAAACCGCAACTATTACTATAACTGTTATGAAAATGCGAGTTTTACAATCCATCCTGGACACTAACATGTGAACGTCTCTGAAGGGAAACAAAGGAGCAGATGGACGTCAAGGCAAACCAGGACCCAGAGGGAACAAGGTTTACTTTTATTTTTATTATTTTTACTTCATTTAATGAGTTCATCATCATATTAAATGTCAGACCAAAAAAACACATGTGTGTATATATGTATATGTATATGTATATATGTGTATATATGTATGTATATATATATATATATATATATACACATATATATATATATATATATATATATATATATATATATATACATACATATATACATATATATATACATTTATTTGTATATATATGTGTGTGTGTGTGAAAATAACGCTCATGTCGGCTGTTGTTTGTGTTTTCTCAGGGTCCCACTGGACAGAGGGGTCACACTGGTCAACCAGGCCCTCCGGTAAATTTCATGAGTCATTTTCAGGGTTAACACTTCACTAAACGTGTCAGTAGGTTCAAATGGACACATGCATTACAAATATAAGAATTACAATTTATGGAGTTTTTACATCATATTGCTAGTTTTTATCATAGTAGATGTGTAATAAGTGATATTAAGCAGCTATTTGTGACAACTTAGTCAACTGCACCAAGTTCCACTGAGAAAAACAGCGTTTTTAGCTTTTCAAGGAAGCTCTATCTCGACATTAAATAGACTTTTTCAACAGGAAACTCAAGTTTTTGAACCACTCGCTCTCCCACACCAAACCCCATAGAGATAATGATCGTTTTTAGCTCACAGGGACACAGGAGCTGCATGTATGCTGCTGCCTCGTGTGGTCACTTTGTATCACTTTAATAAATCCTAACAAAGGATTTCAAACACAGAACACACAAATATATCACAAATATCACAGCTGAACTCACTGATGGAGGCAGCAGTGGATCATCGGCTCCTGTGTGCCTGTGAGCTAAAAACAATCATTTTCTCTATGGAGTTTGGTGTGGAAGAGTGAGCGGTTTACAATTAGAGACACAAACTTAACTTTCCACTCAGAAAATGATGAGATACATTTAAACTGACATACATTTTATTAAATGGTTATAATCTGTATGTTTTTGCTGTTTTACATGATGAAGAATAACAAAGATAATGTTAAAACAGTTTGTGTGTTTGTGTGTTTTTGTTTGTGTTTGTTTGTGTTTGTTTTCTCAGGGTTTTCTGGGTTCACCAGGACCAGAGGGAGCAGAAGGAAAGCCTGGTACACAGGTTCCCATTCTCTATCATATTCTACTCCTAACACCTGTGTATACTCTGTCTCTTCCTGTGTGTGTGTGTGCTTCTGTTATAAACACTGACCTCATCAGGACCAGTAAGTCCTCATGGAGACTAAAAACCTGGTCCTTATAAGGCAGAACCTCAATTTTCTGAGGAACTGGTTGAAGTTCAGGAGTAAGATTTGAATTGTGGTGATGGTTATGGTTAAGGTTAGTGATAATGGTTTGGTTTTAAAGTCACATATGGACAATATACGGCCCCGGGGCCTCAAATTGACAGATCAACGTTGTGATATTAGCAGTTGTGACGAGTTTTTAACACAGATTGGACATCTAAATATTTGTGATATGGTGAGACCAAACATTTCAGTTTCACTTCTTCACATTAAAGGCATTTCACTGGAGTAACACCAGCCAGACTTTTATTTTGAAATAGTCACAGGAAGGGAAATGTGTCCATGATGTAACAATGTTTTTTTATGAAGTAACACACTAAAGAAATGTCCCACAAAATGAATGTGAAACTGTTGTGTAGTAATGCTGGGTTCAGACAGCAGGGGGCAGTGTTTGTGCACTGTTTTCATCAACCATACTGAAAAAAAAAAAAAAAAGTATACATTTTTATAATAAATTCAGTCTGAAATCAAATTTTTGATGTTTAAATAAAAAAATCGAAGACTCTGCTGTGTGGATTAAATTGCATTCTGGGTATTTTCCTTCTGTTTCAGGGTCCGTCAGGTGTGACAGGAGCTGCCGGCAGTAATGGAGAGATGGTACGTCATCATCATCATCATCATCATCGTCGTCGTCTTTGTAGAATCTGAATAAACAAAAACACGTGATTCTGCATTTATGAGTCAAATTAGAGAGAGTTTAATTGTTTCACGACGACAGACGATGAAGACGCTTTTAATAAACACATCAGGAGAGTTTGAGGTGTATTCTTGTTTTATACAAAACAACATGTAAAGAAAAACAGGATTAAATATTAACAGTATAAAGTACAAAACCAGAGTGAGTTAAGTGATAGAATAGGTTAAAGAAGAATAAAAACAAAGAAAATTAAAGTAGAATTGGCAACAAAATGAGATAAAATACACTGAAGAGAATAATTGTGGCTGCAGATTTAAATATGACCTCACTATGATTCATAATTCTTCACAGTAATAAAATCTGCGATTCACATGGTTTAATAAGTCACATGGCTCGTATTAACACGTCTGGATCGCTCAGATTTGTCCAAAATATTCTGAATAAGAGAAAATGATTATGAAAACCTGTGTTTTATGAGTTTGTGACGCGCTCACAATAATATGGACAGGAACTGATATTTTTACCATCAATAACTGAATCTTTTAAATCTCACGAGGAAACAGTTTAGCAGCTCCAGATGTTCTGCCACACACTGAGGAGTTTAATTTAGCCAAACTATAATCACGTTACCAACACAACAACGGCCTCACCGTGACCCATAATCTGTAAATCTTTATGACTTTCATTGAATAAAAATGCAATAAAATAGTGATTACATTAGATTAGATTAATCAACTGTGAGTGAAAAAGTCTGATTTTTCTCTTGAAGCTCACGTCACATTATTTTTAAGCCGTAAATGAAAGGTTTTCATAGTTTTTTTGTTATTTTGAGATAATTTCACTTGTTTTCCAGGGGTTTCAAGGCGTCATTGGAAAGACGGGAGCAGACGGACCTTCAGGTTCTCTGGTACGTGCAAACAACCAAACACTTGAAACACTGTTTGTGATGTTCTTTCAAAATAAAAGCAGCCAGGAAGTCAGTTTACAGATAAAGGAAACTAGTTTGAGTGAAAACAATAAGGTTCAGGTTCTGTAAAAGTGGTTTTATGACACAAAATACACAATAATTGTTTGTATGATTGGAATACACCACTTTTGACTGGAAAGGGATTGTTTTATGGGATGTATGTATATTCATATATTCATTATATTAAGTATAAAGTGATGTTTTTATCTCGTCAACACTGAACAACCTGAGACTCTGCCAGGGAACATGGGACAAAACACACATTTTCTGACACATAAGTCGCCAATATTTTAAGAACATGGAAAAATCCGCCTTTTTAGCTCACGGGGGACACAGGAGCTGCTGGTCTACTGCTGGTCGACTGCTGCCTCGTGTGGTCACTTTGTGTCACTGCATTAAGTAAATGGAGCGTGTGAACTTATTAACAGCAACTGCTGTGTGCTGTGACGTTTGTATAGGAATGATAAGCAGCGCATAACAGGTGAAAAAAGACCTTGTATTCAGTATTGGAGTCTGTATTTAGTGTCTGACAAACTTAAATAGTTGGTAGTTGTCGCCTCTTTAGTGACCTGTTTTCATGTGACAGGGACCACCAGGAAAACCAGGACCTCCAGGGTCACCAGGACCCTCAGGAGAGAACGTGAGTCTCACCTCTCACCTGGTTCACACTTCAAAATGGCTGCTCAAGAAAACGCCTGTCTTTTATTGTACACACTGTGGTGTCTCCACAGACACCAGTGGGACTGTATGATGGTAGAATACTGTGTGTGTGTGTGTGTGTTTGTTCTCAGGGTTTCACAGGGAAGCCTGGTACTGAAGGACCTCAGGGCCCAGTAGGCATGTATGTAAGTGATCCATGTCTGTCTGTCTGTCTGTCACACACCTGACACACACTGTAACAACAGTATCTACTGTATTGATTATAGATTCTTGATTAGAAATGATCATTATGGCTTCTTTAAAATATGAAGTATTGATGAATGATAAAAGCGTTGTGTTGTAAAAGCTCTGGAAGAAAACCAATATCTCGGATCATTTCTGTCATATTTATAATTACAGCTATAATTCTTGTGAGAATTCATGTGAAAAAGCAGACTTGTATTCGTCTGGTTGTTGATTAAAACACTTCATTGCTGTTGGAGGTTTTTGTTTAGTGACTAATTATTTTCCTCCGTCTGTTTTTCCTTCTCTCATCAGGGCATCCAGGGAACCGTGGGCATGCGTGGACCTCCAGGCTTCACCGGAGAACGGGTAAAGGATCGTCTCAGTGTCTGAAACTCATGTTTTTATATTAGAAATGTTTATAGACTTTTTGTGTTTCAACAGTAAAAAAAAAAAATAAAACTTGAGAAAATTGTAGAAGATATTAGATTTCTACCTGTTTTTGACGTGGTGTTGAAGTTTGTTGTGTCTTCTTTACTTCTCCACTAGGGGGAGCCAGGTTTACGAGGTTTAACAGGACCTGTCGGAAAACAAGGGCCTAAAGTAAGTGTAAAGTTTGCTAATAGATTCTTTTACTTTTGAAGTTGTATTAATTTTCTATCCACTCTGTGTGGTACAAATTATCGACAATTTATCATCAATTATCATTGACCTGAAGCCAAATATTGATATTTTATTTAAGAAGAAATATGTCACTTTAAACACATTTCTCGCCATCTTGATAAATCAGTGACTTGTTTGGTCCATAAAATGACCAGTGTTTCCCTAAAACCCTCAATAAATGATTTCTTTGTTACATGGAGCAAAGGAACCAGAATATATTCACATTTAAGAAGCTGAAAAATCAGACACACTTCATTAATAATCAATTAACCGTTGCAAACATTGTTCTGTTTCTCTGTTCAGACAAATTCCTGTTGGGTTTTTTGTTTTTTTCTGCCTCTCTGCTCTATTTCATTATAAGTTGTGAAGGTCAAAGGTCACATTTTCACATCAAAACTCGTTGTAGTTTCTTGGTCCCATAAATCAGTTTCTCTGCTCTGTCTTTTGGTCGGTTACGTTTAGAAATAAGAAAATCCCCTTACTGCTTTCAGTAATGGAATTGTTTTCTGAAGCTCCTCCTCCTGCTCACATTCCTCCTCCTCCTCCTCCTCCTCCTCTCTGTAGTGATGTCACACAGTGATTCAGGTGTTGATGTCTAACATGGCAGCGGTGAAGTGAAAGCATAATTGAAATTCCACAGACTGAGACTCTCTCCATCCCTCTGACCGCTAAATAGTACAATCGTATCCAAGTGGGCATCAGTGGCTGAGTGGTAGAATGAGTTGTCTTTCAATGGGAAGGTTGAGGGTTCGATTGCTGGCTAAACTCAGCTTCATGCCACTTAACCTCAGCCTGCTCCTGATGCTGATACAATGAAAGAAGTGTGTTATATTGTCGTTGGTGTGGTCTGACTTGTGCCCTGTCTGTCTGTCTGTCTGTCTGTTGTTGTTGCATGTGTTTGTTTTAGGGTCCAGCAGGTTCTCCAGGAGAACGAGGCCCTCAGGGGCCACAGGTGAGAGGACAAACGTCATGCCTTTAGATCACAGAAACACGTTATTGAGACCATGAACCTCCGCAGGAAAATGTTCACTGATGTTATGAATTAATTAATTAATTGGCAAATATCAGCCTTTTCCCCATAGACAGACGGTGGTGTCACCCCCTAGTGGTTTTTAAGTATATTGTAACTTCATATTTGTCTTCTGGAAGAAACCATAAAACATTTTTTTATGTTTGGTTTACAGTTTCCACATAATGTTGATATGAAACAGTTTTATCATCCGACTTTGTTTATATCGACTCACAAAAAGCAATTATAATGTCCCTGAAGAATCAACAGTAGCAACATGCTAGCTCTGTTGTGCTAGCCATTTTGTAGATAATCAGATTAAAGTTTGCGTTTGTAAGACAGCAAAAAATACATTTAACTAACGATACATCTTTTTTATGATTATGAATTCTGTGCTAATTTAATCACTACATCCACCCAGATCATCGATAAACTAGCTACCTAGTTATTTACTATGTCAGAAATGGTGCCATCTATGATTCGTGGGCTAAATCTGTTGGGTAGCAGGTCAAATATTTAAGATTTCTTTGTTTTTGTATCAGCCTGTGATTTTAAATGGTGTTGTTTTGTCACAGGGTCGACCTGGAGATGAAGGAACCAAAGGAATTCCAGGCCCAGTGGTGAGTGTTTCTAACTCTTTTATTTACATCCTACAATAATAAACAGATTTAATAAATGTGCTGCAGATTATTATCAGATCCCAGATTACGCACGGATTACAGAAACTCACAGCTGTGGCTAAAGGATCATTTCTGTTTTCCTTTTGGCAAGTCATGCTAGCAAACACGACCTGCGGCTAATGCTAGCGCTAACTACATTTATATGTGTGACACAAGTAGTGACACAATTAGTGGGTAGTATATACTACTACTGTAATAGTAGTATGTAGTTTATCTTTAAGGTAACAGGAAGTACAGCTTTCTCAGTCAATCATGGCCCGTTTGCTAGCTTGCGGCGGTCGCACACAGCAGCTAGCAGTGACACAGTAGAGTTAAATAATCTTAAATCAACTGATTTAATGAACTTTACTTGTTCTCCAGGGGCCTCCAGGTGTTCCAGGCGCTAATGGAGCAAATGGAAAACCTGGACCTCGAGGAAGTGCGGGGCCCCTGGGACCTGAGGGGCCACCAGGGCCAACAGGAATCCTAGTGAGTGGGTACCTACCAGCGACATCCGTGGTTATTTATGTTTAATGCTTTTGCTGCTATCGACACATTTAAAAACATGTTTCTTTATCTTCAGGGTCCACAGGGGGACGAGGGGTTGTTAGGAGAAGCAGGGAAAAGAGGAGAGAAGGTAAGTATTGCAGTATTTATCTTATTTCTTTTATTTAATAAATATATATTCAGCTGCTAAACTGCAGCTGTAATCCGCAGGGATTACCAGGCCCAGCCGGGGATACTGGACTCCAAGGACAAGATGGAGAACAGGTTGGTAAAAAAACAAGCTGATTACTCTAAATTACAACGACAGGGGGCGCTCTAAACATGAACATTTCTACACATAACTGAGAAATTGTACTGGTACGTCATAAAAAAAGGTTTCTATGACCTTTTGTGGCTGCTAATGCTAATGCTACGCTAACAAACAAACAATGGTTTAAAACTGAAGTCAAACCTGTCAAACTCTCTGTGAGCGTTTTATGAGGAGGTGAAACAAGATAAAAATGATAGATGTTCATATATTCTATAGCATCATAGCACAACAAAGCTGACACATGTTTTGACCTTTGACCCGTCAGGGACTTTCTGGCCAAACAGGAAACGAGGGCCCACCAGGACGGAAGGGAGACCAGGTCAGTGACTCAGTGTTAACACACACACACACACCACACGTAGAAGGAAAGTAAGAAGTAGAACAGATTCAATGGTTCCACACAAAAAGGTATTGTTATCATTTTAAAGGTATAGTTCAGGGTTTTCTTAATTGTTCAGCACTGTGGCCGTCCCTGAGCTGAGACCCAGTCTGAGACAAAATGGCATGCAAGGAATAACACATAATTCAACAGAAAACTGAAGTTTGTGCCACTTTCTAAGAAATGTACTCTCCCACACCAAACTCCATAGAGAAAATCAGCGATTTTAGCTCACAGGGACTCAGGAGCTGCAGGTCTACTGCTGCATCGTTTAGTGAGTTTGTGCCACTTCACTCAAACTGAACGAATGGTTCCAAACACTGACGTCACAAAATAACATGCTTTGACTCGCTGAAGGAGGCAGCAGTGGGTCAACGACTCCTGTGTGCTGTGATGTTAAAATCGCTGATTTTCTCTATGGGGTTTGGTGTGGGAGAGCGAGTGGTTTTCAAACTTGAGTTTCTAGCCAGAAAAGCCTGTGTATCAATGAGATAAGCTAAGATGTAAATTCTTCCTGTCCAACATTGTCATGTTTGACAGGGCGACACGGGGCCGTGTGGGAAACCTGGTGCCTCGGGGCCCCCAGGAGAGAGAGGACCTGAGGGCCTCAAAGGCTTACAGGGTCCTGATGGAGAACTGGGTAAAGAGGTAGGTGTTTTTTTTGTTTTTTTGTTTTTTAATGTGCTATTTAAACACTTTTAAATGATTTACAGATGTACGTGACAGATCGGCTCCACGGGAAAAGTGATTTTCTAATTCAGTGAAGAATTTAATGACTTAATGAGCTCATCATCATCATTAGCATGTTTAACAGCCTGACCCAAGTGTGTGTGTCGTGTTATGGTTAACAGATGTTCTTGTTTTGTGTGGATGTTTTTAATGTATTTATGGGTCTAATTAGAGCGTTACCGTCCTGTAATGTGTAAAAATAATTCAGATCATTTGCGATGAAGACATCAGCGCTGTTTCAATAATGTTAAACCACCGTCGTCACGGTTACGTCATCTGTGAAATGACATTTTCCTCATGATGCGTTCTGTGGCCGAGATGTCGCATGTTTTTTTAATGTCTGTGATATCCTTAAAGGAATAGTTTCAGATTTCCAGACAACAGGAAAACCACATTTTACCCACTTAGTAGAGGCTCACCAAATAAAATGTACGTTATTGTACATGAATACTATCTTAAAAATATGCTCACTGCTTTATTTTGCTGTTAAAAAATGCTGTAAACCCACACCAAACTCCATTGAGAAAATCAGTGTTTTTAGCTCACAGGGACACAGGATCTGCTGGTCCACTTCTGCCCCGTGTGGTCAGTTTATGTCACTTTTGTTACTCCAAACAAGTACTGTTAAACACTTACTGTCACAAATAACTAATTTAAAGTCACTGATGGAGGCAGCGGCAGCAGCAACTTCTGGTTGCAGTGATGTAAAATCGATGATTTTCTCTATGGGGTTTGGTGTTTGATTGACAGTCACACAAACTTTACTTTTCTGGAACCAGAACCACCATTCATGTTTTTTATGATACTATATATTTAACGTAGAGTGGCAAATCTCAGTGGATAGGGATTATTAAAAGTTTTGTTAAATATCTGTCTTCTGCAGGGAGACGTTGGACTTCCTGGAGAAGTTGGAGATCATGGTGCTAAAGGAGAAAAGGTAAACTTCACTGATAGTTGATGCTGCTCATGTCAGAGGTTGATGATGATGATGATGATGATGATGTGTTTGTAGACTGTGATCAGACTCTGGTCTTCTGTCCTCAGGGTCAGGTGGGGCCTCCCGGTCTGTCTGGTCGAGAAGGTTCCTGGGGAGCGATCGGAGAAAACGGAGAGAGAGGTTTGAAGGGAGAGAAAGGCCACGCTGGACTCTTGGTGAGTGTTATGAACATTTTACTCTATAATTCAGGGCAGATTAAGTTGGGAAGAATTGGAACACAATTAATCTCCTCTCTGAAAGTTTGTTTTTTATCGATTAGGGGTTTAATATAAGATTATAAAAGTCCTGCAGTGATTTTCTATCATCCTTGAATCCTGAAGAGTCCAAATAGACTAAACTGTATAAAACTGATCACTAATAATCCATGATTTACCACTGGTCAGAAGGACTGAATCCACGGTTTGACCAGTGTGAATGTGTTTAACTAGCATTGACTCCCGAAGTTAGACTCTGACAACCGACAATAGTGTGAACCCAAGACGTAATAAAACATCTAAAGTTGTTATTTTTGCGTTTTATTCCAGCGCTAAGACTCAACTCTACTCTTTACAATTTTATTTTTTGAGACTTTTGTTCCCTCAACAGAGATTTTACAAGCAAGTTCATATAACAACAAAAGTAATGTCCGTATGTATCAAGTTAATACTGTATTCAATTCAATTCAATTCAATTTTATTTGTATAGCGCCAAATCATAACATACATTATCTCAAGGCACTGTACATAGACAACATCAAAGAGAGCAGAGACCCCCAACAGTTCACACAATGAGCAAGCACTAGGCATCAGTGGAGAGAAAAAACTCCCTCTTAACAGGAAGAAATCTCTGACAGAACCAGGCTCAGAGATGTGCGGTCATCTGCCTCGACCGGTTGGGGTGAAAGGAAAAATGGGGGATAGTGGAGAGGTGGGGGACAGAAAATGGGGGGAGAGAAAGGACAAGAGGGAGAGACAGAAGAGAGAGAGGGAGACCAGCAGCAGATACACAACAACTGTATCAGGTTACAAGTTTATACAGTTACTGATATCGACTTTTTAATTTACAAAATAATAATAATGGTGACGATGAGCGTAGCCTCGGAAACTGGATCTTGATCCTTCAACCTGCATGATGAGAATACGGAGAGAGAGAGAGAGAGAGGGAAGGAAGGAAGGACACAAACTAGGGAGAGAAAGAGACAAGGTTAATGACATATAAAAAGTCATAATCAAATGCTGAGTGTGAGAGAGTGAATGTGCGTGTACCACCGGAAAATCCCCCAGCAGTTTAGTTCTATAGCAGCATAACTAAGAGATGGTTTAGGTTTCCCTGAACCAGCTCTAACTATAAGCTTTATCAAAAAGGAAAGTTTTAAGTTTAACTTTAAATACAGAGAGAGTGTCCGCCTCCCGAACTATCATTGGAAGCTGGTTCCACAGGAGAGGAGCCTGGTAGCTAAAGGCTCTGCCTCCCATTCTACTCTTACAGACTCTGGGAACCACAAGTAAACCTGTATTTTGTGACCTAAGTGGTCTATTAGGATGATAGGGTAAGACTAGGTCTTTCAGGTATGAAGGGGCGTGACCATTAAGTGCTTTGTACGTGAGGAGGAGGATTTTAAATTGAATTCTAAACTGTATGGGGAGCCAGTGTAGAGAAGCTAACACTGGAGTTATATGGTCTCTCTTTCTAGTTCCTGTCAGAACCCGTGCTGCAGCATTTTGAGTGAACTGAAGGGTTCTAACAGACTTGTTAGAACATCCTGATAATAAGGAGTTACAGTAGTCTAATCTAGATTAACAAAAGCATGAACTAGTTTTTCAGCATCCTGTAAAGACAGAATGTTTCTAATTTTCATAATGTTCCGCAGGTGGAAGAAGGCTGTTCTGGAAATTAGTTTTATGTGTGAATCAAAAGACATTTCCTGGTCAAAAGTAACTCCAAGGTTCCTCACAGTGGAACTGGAAGCCAGGGTAAAGCCATGTGGTCAGAAAGCTTTTCTCTGAGGTGTTTAGGGCCGAGTATAAAAGTTTAAAAGTAGAAAGTTACAGGTCATCCAGGACTTAATGTCTCTGAGACATTCCTGGAGTTGAACAACCTGATTTATTTCATCCGGCCTCATTGATAAATATAGCTGTGTGTCATCTGCATAACAATGAAAGTGTATGTTATGCTTTCTAATAATGTTCCCTAGAGGAAGCATATATAAGGTAAAAAGTATAGGCCCAAGCACTGAGCCTTGTGGAACTCCACAATTAACTTGTGTTTGTAATGAGGCTTTATCATTAACGTGAACAAACTGGAATCTATCAGATAAGTATGATTTAAACCAGCAGAGGGCAGCACCTGTGATACCAAGAGTCTGCTCCAATCTCTGCAGTAGAATATTATGATCAATGGTGTCAAATGCAGCACTAAGATCTAACAGGACAAGTAAAGAAACTAGACCATTATCTGACGCCAAGAGAAGATCATTACTAACTTTAACTAGTGCTGTTTCTGTATGTATTTTGTTTTTTTTATTCTAGTGTATTCTAGTCTATTTTAATCAATATTTTTACTTTATTGTAAATTTATAGATGTGAAAATGCGTAGAACTTTGTTCATCCCTGTTTTTACGTGTTTTCCCAGGTGTAGACCTGTTTAACTTTAGTGTTAAAAGAGGTTTCATGAAAACCAGTAGAAAATGTCACATTCATTCATTCATTCATTGTCTTGAACAGGGAGAGCCGGGGCTGATGGGTAAACTGGGACCTGTAGGTCTGGCAGGTTTAAAGGTGACTGTGTTCCAGTTTTTATTGGACTTTATTTATTTATTATTATTTAATATATTTATTTATTTTATATTCAGCTTTGGTCGACATTTACTGATCCACCTGTGTGTGTGTGTGTGTGTGTGTGTGTGTGTGTGTGTGTGTGTGTGTGTGTGTGTTTTAAGGGAGTCACAAGTCCTCGTGGACCTCTGGGACCAGATGGTCCTCAGGGACAGAAGGTAATGAAAACACTTTTCTTGTCATAACAAGATGAAGAAATGTCTCTCACAAAAATAGAGCAAATGTATTTTTTATATATATATATATATAAAATATTGACTCTTGTCTCCAGGGGGAGTCTGGACCGTTTGGGATGACTGGTCCTCCTGGGTCAGCAGGACCTCCGGTAAACTCTTACTCAGTAAACAGAGGCCTGTGTTTTTCTGTATGTGGAAAAATATAACTCAGTTTTTATATTTTTCACAGGGAATAATTGGAGCTCATGGTGTCAAAGGAGACGCAGGCAGGACGGGACCACCAGTGAGTAACCATTCACTTTATTTGCTTTGTTTATGAGACAAATGACACCAAGTAATGTGATTTGTTTAGTCCAAATTAAAACTAAACCAGGCAAAACAGTGAAAACATGGCTGCCGGTGTTGATACCTCATAAAATCTACACCAGACTAAGTCAACAGTATCTTATTTGCCACTTTCTCAGTTTTCCAACAGGAAAACAAAAACAAAAGAGGATTGTGTTGCCCTGTAAACCGCTCACTCTCCCACACCAAACTCCATAGAGAAAATTAGCGATTTTACGTCACAGCACACAGGAGTTGTCGGTCCACTTCTGCCTCAATCAGTGAATCCAAATGACTTTTTTCTGACTTCAGGGCTTGTAATTGTTTCTTCAGATTTACTTCAGTGGCACAAACTGACCACTAGAGGCAGCAGTGGACCAGGAGCTCCCGTGTTCTCCATGTGCTGAAATTGCTGTTTTTCTCTATGGGCTTTGGTTGAGGAGAGTAGATGGTTTCCAAAATGGCAAACACCTTTCCAAAGGTCATGAATCTGGTGTCATCACGTGTGTGTTTTCATGTTATTTCCATGGCAGGGTCCAGTGGGACAGGTTGGACAACAGGGAGAGCTGGGACATAAGGGGGAACCAGGACCTCAGGGACTGAAGGGAGATCCAGGTTTTCCTGGTCCACCAGGGGAACAGGTCAGTGTGGCTTTCATGGATCTCATCTATATAAAATAATAATCTACTGAATTTGACCTTGGTGCAGAACACGCCTGCGTTGTAAGTGTATGATTTATGGTTGTGTGAAAAATATCCATAAACGTGTCTGTGTGTAATATTGATGATGATGACGTGCAGGGAGAGGAGGGTCTGCAGGGGGTTCAAGGTCCTCCAGCTCTGCCAGGTTTTGAGGTACAAACACCATCATTAACACTCTATGACGCTCATTTACCTCAACAATGATTATTGAATGAATGATTATTCATCAGGGATCTCCTGGAGAGATGGGCCCCCAGGGCCCCCCAGGTCCTCCAGGGAAACCTGTAAGTATGAACACAGCTGCTGGTGATATTATCACAATAATAATCCAGTTTTAGTTGACTAAATATAATCCCGTTACAGTTGACTAAATATAATCCCGTTACAGTTGACTAAATATAATCCTGTTTTAATGTACGAAATATAATCCAGTTTCAGTTGACTAAATATAATCCCGTTACAGTCGACTAAATATAATCCCGTTTTAGTGTACAAAATATAATCCAGTTTTAGTTGACTAAATATAATCCCTGATACAGCTAAATATAATCCTGTTTTAGTGTACGAAATATAATCCCGTTACAGTCGACTAGATATAATCCCGTTTTAGTTGACTAAATATAATCCCGTTTTAGTCAACTAAATATTTAAATCTGTTTTTGTCGACTAGATATAATCACGTTTTTGTTGACTAGATATAATCCCGTTTTAGTCGACTAAATATAATCCTGTTTTAGTCGACTAAATATAATCCCGTTTTAGAGGACTCAATATAATCCTGTTTTAGTCGACTAAATATAATCCTGTTTTAGTTGACTAAATATAATCCTGTTTTAGTTGACTAAATATAATCCTGTTTTAATCTAGTTTTATATAATACCATTTTAATCTACAGTAGATTTAATCACCTCTTTGTCCAGTTTTTATTTCTTGATGAAAGTTTTCGTTGTTTTTGTCAAATCAACTTTATTTTTATTTACCTTCCGTCTCCTTTTTGTCGGCGTAAAAGTGTTGTTGACGCACGTTATTTTCTTCATAGTTTTTTGTTATTGAAATGAAATCACATCTCTCAGTGAGTGAGTTATTGTACAGCAGAATTAGGAATAATATAATATTGTTGTTTGGCAGGGAACACAAGGAAGAGCAGGACTTGAGGGCAAACCAGGAGAAAATGGAGAGAAGGTAAGATAATAATAATGATGATGATGACGATGATAATTCACTTTATTCTTATACCAGCTGTTCAAAACAAAGTTTACAAACAAGAAAAACGTTTTAGTAAAAGTCCAATGTTGATGGAATTTAAGGTTTGAAAAAAAGAATGAAAAATGAAGGGGTGAATCGGTAAAAATTGGTTTTAAGAGGTGATTATAGAAGAAGTCACTGATTGCAGTGAACGCCACCTGTGTTCTCATCCACTTTGTTTATCTGTGTTGTAGTTTGAAAATTCTGTATTCTGGATCTGAAGAAAGTGGCCTTTAAAAGCGTGATGCAAAATGATGAATCTAAACATGGATTATAAATCTTCTTTTCCACTTGAAAGCTAGAATAATATGTTTGCTTGTTTCCGTCCACAGGGAGACGACGGCCTGAGTGGATCACCAGGGAAGCCTGGTCACGTCGGCAGGAGGGTAAGAACTTTGTGTTTCAGTGTTGTGAAGACTTTGAAGATAAATCAAAGTCATTCATTTCATATCACATATTTGTTTCTGAACAAGTGGGAGTAAAAGTCACATTATGAACACAAACTCATCCTCAGGGCAAACGTGGGAAAGCTGGAGTCAGAGGAACCAGAGGAGAGAGAGGACCAAAGGTGAGGAAAAACTCTGTTTATGATGATCACACACTTGTAATGGTGAAGTCATGAATGAGTGTGTGACTGAACGTGTCCCTCAGGGTGAAAAGGGAGACACGGGACATGTAGGAGTTCACGGGTGGCCTGGTCTCATCGTGAGTCCACTTATTTGTCAAATCTAATCATCCATTTTATTCACTTTCCTTTTTTAAGTGAGTGAACTCATTTATCTTCTGTCTTTCTCGTTAAGGGAGTCCCTGGATTACGTGGAGAGTCGGGGGATCACGGTGAAAAGGGAACAGAGGTAAAGTGGAATAAAATACAGAATATTCAAATTACAAACACGTGAAATACGTGATCCATGATAGTATCACAAGGATTTTGAGGCGTTCCTTTCTTTTTAAAACTGTATGCTGTCAGATGAGGATTATTTCAGATTATCATGGGGCTGAAATTGAGTATGAACTCAGCAGAGCGGTTTATAATAAATAACATTATAGAATAAAGCACTTTTACTACCCTGTATTAAGCAGAGATCACGTGTATAAACCATCGTATCATCAGCGTAGAGGCGGATTTTTTTCTTGGATGCCTGTCACCAAGGTCATTCTTAAAAACACACACGTTTACTTCTATTTTCAGGCATTGCAGTGTCAGTGTTTTGTGTTTGGATACACGTTTACAGCTGCAGTCTAACGTCAGAAAACGTTGTTGTTGTTTGTTTTGTTAGGGTGAGAAAGGCGACATGGGATTCCCCGGACCACCCGGAGGTTATGGCACAAAGGTAAAAACTCATCATCACTTAAACTGGATCTGGTCTAAATGTTGTTTAACCACAGAAAAGGAAAAAAAATGTGTCACTGTCATTTTTCTTATTTCACTCCAGGGAATGCGTGGTTCTGTTGGCTTCACGGGTCCAGATGGACCAAAGGGAGAGCAGGTGCTGAATAAAATGTTGTCATTTTGTGTGTTGATGTTTGATTTCTTTTAAATAAATAAATATGGTTTTAATGGTCTGTGCACTCTTGTTTTTAAGGGGAGTATTGGTTCTTCAGGGCAGAGGGGAACGCCAGGGATGCCAGGTCTGCCGGTAAGTTTGTAATTTGGTGTATTTATTGTTGCGATCAGTTTTTCTTAGCTTGTGTTTTGCATTAGAGGTTGTTTTTTTTTCATTGTCAAGAAACAATGTTTTTCAGTTGTTTGTCTATTTGTCTCATTGTAAGGATATACTGTATGTAAGGATAAGCTCATTTTGCCTTTAAATTGGGCACAAAAGTTTCTTGGACAAGTGTATGATATCTTAAGAACATGTTAGCCACTTTATCGTCCTCTTAAACACCATTTCCTGACTGGAAACTGTCCCTTTATAAACCGCTCACCCACCCGCACCAAAGTCCATAGAGAAAACCAGTGATTTTACATCACAGCACACTGAGCACACAGCTCCTGTGTCACTGTGAGCTAAAGACGCTGGTTTTCTCTGTGGACTTTGGTGCAGGAGAGTGAGTACTTCTGTTTCCAGGCTGATCTTCTTTTGTTTTTCTCAGTAGTTTTGAAGTTCATGTTTCATGTGTTAGTCCTGTGAAACCGTGATTCATGTGTTCATTACTCTTCACTGTGTAGAATCACACTCATGTCCTCACTTCTCTCTTCTCTGTTGCAGGGATTGTTTGGATTAAAGGTATGAAAGTAAATCATACAACAGCAAAGCTCTTCATTTATTTCATTGATCGCACATGTGATTATAAAGCATCTGTCACTGGACTGTGTTTGAGTCTCTGTTCATCCTCTCATTTCTCCATGAGTGTAGTTTGTTTGTCATGTTGTTGCTGTTGTTGTTGTTTGTGATGGTCTGCAGGGTTTGAAAGGACACCAGGGACCTCCTGGTCAGCCGGGCAGGAAAGGCCTCCCTGTGAGTACAGACGCTGTCAGACAACATGAAACTGTTTGAATCAAACCTGTGATCTGTGTGAGATTAGCAAAAGGGATTTTTTAACCTCAACGTGGGATTCTAAGATGGCTGCGGCCATAAAAACACTGCTACTTCTACTGTTCTCTGCACGTCTGTTGTATTTGTTCCACGGTAAATCAGTCGCACACATAGTACTGTTAAATATTTAACTGTACACATGTTAACTACGCTTCTCGGTACCATGTAGAGCGTTGTTATCGACTTTACGTCACTTAGCAAAAGACACACCTGGTAAAATCTGTTATCTTAAGTCTACGACATTTTAAGAATATGTTCCCAGTTTTATTATTTTACCATTAGAATTAGAATTTTAAAAAAAACTGGAAACTAAAGATTGTGAACGATTTGATCTCCTGAACCAAATCCCATAGAGAAAATCAGCGTCTTTAGGTCTACTGCTGCCTCGTGTGGTCAGTTTGTGTCACTGACGTAAATCTGATGGAATGAAGTCATAAAATAGGACATTTGAACTGACTGATGGAGGCAGAAGTGGATCAACATCTGCTGTGAGCTGTGATGTAAAATCATTGATTTTCTCTATGGGCTTTGGTGCAGGAGAACGAGTGTCTTTACAAAGAGACACAAACATCAGTTTCCTGTCTGACACTGAGATAAAGATACAAGATATAACTCACGCTGCAAATGGTGATCGTTTTGGTTTTTAATCGTTTAATCTGTCAATTATTTTTCTAATTAACTGATAAGATATTCAGTCCATAAAGTGTCAGACAATCACAAATAAAGATTGATCCATGTGTGTCCCAAACCTTTGTCATGCAGCAAAGAAACCAGAACATATTTACATTTAAGACGCTGAAATCACCAAATCATTGTTTATTTTTGACACATTTGATGGTGTAAATACTGAGTTCTTGTCTTTTAGGGTCCACCTGGTCTCCCTGGACCTCCAGGAAAGTCTCTGAACTTCACTTTGACGCAACTCAAGGCAAGACACACTCACATCCTCACGTTTGCACATTATCGTTTGACACAGTTTTAACTAAAAGCATCTCTGTTTTTCTCCTGGTGTGTTTTCACAGGACCTGATGTACATGTCCGACAAACCAAACTTCCCTCTGATCCAGACCGTGCTGGACTCTCTGCAGCAGGAGCTGCGGCTGCTCGTCGATCCTCCAGATGGCAGCAAAGAGCGTCCAGCCACCACCTGCCTGGAGCTGTGGCTGTGTCACCCCGAGTACAGCAGCGGTCAGTCACTCACACACACGCACACACAGTACACACAGTCACACACACGCACACACACACACACAGCAGCAGTCAGTCACACACACACACAGTCTGAATACAGCAGCGGTCAGTCACACACACACACACACACACACACACACAGTACAGCAGCAGTCAGTCACACACACACACACACACACACACACACACAGGCTGAATGCAGCAGTCAGTCACACACACACACACACACACAGTACAGCAGCAGTCAGTCACACACACACACACACAGTACAGCAGGCAGTACACACACACACACACACACACACACACACACACACACACACACACACACACAGTACAGCAGTGGTCAGCACACACACACACACACACACAGTACAGCAGTGGTCAGTCACACACACACACACACACACACACACAGTACAGCAGTGGTCAGTCACACACACACACACACACACACACAGTACAGCAGTGGTCAGTCACACACACACACACACACACACACACAGTACAGCAGTGGTCAGTCACACACACACACACACACACACACACAGTCACACACACACACACACACACACACAGTACAACAGTGGTCAGTCACACACACACACACAGTCTGAGTAAAGCAGTGGTGTTAGCTCACATGGACACAGGAGCTGCTGGTCTGCTGCTGCCTCGTGTGGTCACTTTGTGTCACTTCAAGTCACACGTTTGAAGTCACTGATGAAGCAGCAGTGGATCAACGACTCCTGTGTGGCTGTGATGTAAAATCGATGCAGAGACAGTGTCAGAAAACAGCGAGATAAAGCTGAAATATGACTTTAATATCAACAGTGTCTTTTTATTACTATTTAAAATCGTCTTGTGAACTATTATCTTAAATGAAGATGAAGGTTTTTATCTGGTGTATTGTTACTTTGTCTCCTGCAGGGATGTACTACATCGATCCAAACCAGGGCAGCAGCTCTGACGCTCTGCTGGCTTACTGCATCTTCTCATCCTCCTCTGCACAGACCTGCCTCTACCCTCGAGACTCTCAGGTACGAAGGCGACGGCAAGAGAAGGCGCTTTGTTGAGTTTGAGGTTCTGCGGAAAAACTCGCCTAATAAAATCTACACCTGCACCTGTAAACGGCTGTTTTTAAACCGCTCACTCTCACACACCAAACCCCATAGAGAAAAACAGTGATTTTAGCTCACAGAGACACAGGCGCTGCTGGTGCACTGCTGCCCCGTGTGGTCACTTTGTGTCACTGAGATAAATCAGAACAAAGTTCTTCAACCACTGAAGTCTCACAATAACATTTGACCTCAGTGTTGGAGGCAGCAGTGGATCAGCAACTCCCGTGTGGCTGTGATGTAAAATCGTCGATTTTCTCCATGGGCTTTGGTGCAGGGAGAGTGACGGCTTACAAACGTGTGTCTGCAGATATATCAGTTAAACATTGCAGTGATGATGTTAGATTTGTTCCCATCTGTGAGCTAAAAATCCTTCCTTTTGTTTTCTAACACACACTCGTGACCTCGTCCACGCTGAAGGAATCAAACACTGACTCTGTTCAAAACAACAGGAAGGATTTCTAAAGGATTTAAAACGCTGTGTCTTCTCCTTCATCTGCAGCTTCCCATCAAAGCCTGGATGAAGGAGTTTTCAGAGGAAGGATCCTTCCAGTGGCTCAGTCGCCTGGAGCACGGCTTTCAGGTGACTGAGTGAGTGAGGGAATGAATGAGTGAGACGTCCTGCTGCTCAGAGCGTGATTAACATAATTATTTAAGCTGCGTTCAGTGGAGGCCGCAGAAAACAACGTTACGTGGAAGTAAACATGCTGCTTTTATACATTTATATACATGTTTCCAGGGTGTTTTTCAAACTTTCTTATGATTCTTTTTTTTCGCTCCTTTTTGGTTAAAAAAGAAAGAAGAAAAACGTTCCCAGGGAACAATGTTTTAAATATAGAAAAAACTTTTATCCTATGTTTGTAGTGCTGCTTCTGGCCATTAGGGGGAGCCAGCTTAACCACAGTCGCTCTCTAACGGACGTGATATTATTAAGAACGTTTCAGATTCGGAGCAAACGTTCACTTGGACTGGAGAATGACGTGGTTTGACTTGGTGATTAAAACTAACTGTGACCTCGTGGATCTAATCTTTAGCCAAACAAGGCTTTTAACGTTGGTATTAACTACTAACTTTCACTTGTACTCAATAAAAGACAAAGTTAAAGGGATCATTCAGGTGATTTCGCCCCCTTGTGCCCAGGATGGGTACTCTCACAAAGAAAAAACAGATTTTTAGCATAAAATCTAAACCTGCTCAATTGTATGACATCATAAGAATATATTTGCATCTCTAGTACGAAGTCAGACCGTTTGTTTTTTTAACAGGAAACTCAAGTTTTTAAACTTCCAACTCTCCCACACCAAAGTCCATAGAGAAAATCAGTGATTTAAGCTCACGTGGACACAGGAGCTGCTGCTCAGCTGCTGCCTCGTGTGGTCACTTTGTGTCACTGACGTGAATCTGAACAAAGAGTTTCAAACATCGTGTGACAAAATAAGACATTTGAACTTAGTGACGGAGGCAGCAGTGGATCAGCAGCTCCTGTGTGTGTGATGTTAAAATCACTGCTTTTCTCTATGGACTTTGGTGTGAGAGAGTGAAACTTAGATTTAAAGCTGAAAATCACTTCAACGCCGTGTTTTCTCGCTCCGTCTTCTCCTCAGTTTGATTTTCCAGACGCTAACGTCGTCCAGATGCGCTTCCTGCGGTTACACAGCAGCACCGCGGTCCAGAACGTCACGTACTCGTGTCACCCCGGACACAGGCTGGGCGAGACGGACGTCGACGTCAGGTTTCTCACCGACACCAGGAAGCAGAGTTTCCTCGGAGAGCTGAAGGACTGCGTGGTACGACTGACGGAGACCATCGCGTTTAGTATTCTCTCGTATAAGATGTCGCGTTAACTTCCTGTTTTTGTGTGCGACGCAGCCCGGCGAGGAGGCGGAGTCTGCGGCCCGCGAGTCCGTGTTTGAGTTCGAGGACCTGCAGCTGCTTCCTCTCAGAGACTTGGCTCTAAAAGCTTCAGCGATCAACGACGTCACGTTCCTGTTTGGCTTCACCATCGGACCCGTGTGTTTCAGCTAGAGGGGGCGCCAGAGAGGCCAGAGAGGACATCGTTTCAAAACATGGACGCCAGAGGGGAAGTTGAAAGGAGTTGAACGCTCCTGTTGTTTGGTGCTGTGTGACTCCGTGTCAGTGAGTGTGTGAGGGCACAGACGCCCCGCGGAACTTTGTTTACAGAGACATTTATCTGCTTCTTCTTGCATTGAATAATTTAAATTTAAAATGTAAGTTGTTGTTTTTTTTATCCTTTTATATTTGTTTCTATTTCTTTCCCGTCCTCTGTGCAGAGGTCAGGATCTTCAGCTGACCTCGACAACAAAAAAGGGATAATTCAAGTTTTATTTTGAAGTACAGGATCTCACCATGATACCACCTGCTAACTCTCCTGCACCAAACCCCACAGAGAAAAGCAGTGATTTTAACATCACAGCTCAGGAGTGGTTGATCCACTGCTGCCTCGGTCACTAAGTTCAAATGTGTTATTTTGTGATTTCAGGGTTAGAAACTCTTTGTTCCGATTGACCTCAGTGACACAAAGTGTCCACACGAGGCAGCAGCGGACCAGCAGCTCCTGTGTCCCTGTGAGCTTAAATCAGTGATTTTCTGAGTGGACTTTGGTGCAGCAGAGTTAATGTCACACAAACTACAGTTTCATAAGACATTTGTGGACTTACGTTGACACAAACTTTAATTCTGTGTATGATTTACCTCCTATGCACCAAAGAAAATCCATCATTTTACATCACAGCACAGAGGAGTCGTTAAGTTAAGTTAAGTTAAAATGTCTTATTTTTCTCATTCAGTGTTTAAAATCCTTTGTTGTGGTTTAAAACTTGAACTACCCCTTTAACAATGTGTTCTGATGGGAACACAGCTACTGTCGTCTCATCGGCCACAGGTGCTTCCACTGCTCTCGTTCTGTGAGTGAGGTGGGTGTTTTGTTTCTCTTTGGTGCTGATTGATTAACACGTTTATTTAATAACTACAACAAAACAGAAACAAACTGCCGTTATTTCCACTTTCATGTCATTGTATCTCACATCTCAGGTAAAAAACACAAACTGTACAAACACACGGACACTGAAGCTGTTGTTCCCGCAACATTTTGTACTTCTGCATTCATTCATTCATTAAACGTGACGTGTTCAAGTTAAAGTGAGGTTGTATGAGGTTTTTATACACACTTACTGCCTCAGTCGCTCCACTCACAACAGTCCACTGTCCACTCACACACTCTCCACAGGAAACTGAAGTTTGTAAAACACTCACTCTCCCACACCAAAGCCCATTGAGAAAATCAGCGATTTTAGCTCACAGGGAAACAGGTGCTGCTGGTCTACTGCTGCCTCGTGTGGTCACTTTGTGTCACTAAAGTAAAACCAAACTTGGGACTTTAAATGCAGAAGTGACAAAATAAGACTTTTGAACTTAGTGACAGAGGCAGCAGTGGATCGAACACTCCTGTGTGCTGTGACGTTAAAATCACTGCTTTTCTCTATGAGGTTTGGTGCAGGAGATCAAGCGCTTTACAAACTTCAACTTTCTGTTGAAAAAAAGCTGTGTGACAGCAACGTAGAGCAGGTAACATATGAAAGGGACAGTTTAGGGTTTTTTGTTTGTTTGTGTTCGATAATGACTCAATCAGACTAATATTGTACAGTACACACCCCCTCAGTGACACAAGAAACACAGATTTTAGCCACTTAAAAAATGTCTCAACTCATAAAAGTCTACAATATCTTAAAAACATGTTCACGTCTTTGTTTCACTGCTAGACAAACATTTCCAACATTATTAACTGCTTACTCTCCTGCACCAAAGTCAGTGATTTTAGCTCACAGGGACACAGGTGCTGCTGGTCCACTGCTGCCTCGTGTGGTCACTCCGAGCAAACGTTTTTAAACACCGACATCACAAAACAACACGGCAGCAGTGGATGTGACATTAAAATGGATGATTTTCTCTATGGAGTTTGGTGCAGGAGAGTTTCAACTCAGCACAAACTGGAAAACATGATCTCCCAGCATGAATATACTGTATGATTAAGATGTTTTTATTAGGTGAGCTCTTTGTTAAGTGATTTGTTAAGTGTTTTTTCTTGTGTCTCATGTTTTTAGTGCTTGTCTGACATCAGATCCACTCATTTCCTCACAGAAGAAATACTGTAATACTGTTTTTTTTTTTTTTGTATTGTAACAATCTGAGACGTGTTCAGATAAGTGTGAGACTCACTCGTCGCTCGGCTCCGCCTCTGACAGGAGACAAAGTGCCCTCTTTATCTTGAGCGATGGCTCGTGGAACCCAGAGTCTCTGCCTCGGTTAATCTGAGAAGTGCTGCTGCTCTCCAGAGAAGAGACTCTGAAGATTCAGCTGTTTTTGTCAGTCTGACTGTCTGTCTGTCTGTCTGTCTGTCTGTCAGTCGTGAGCAGAGTCGTGTTGTGTGGAGGAAACTTCTCAGGGAATGTGAGGTGTGAAGCGACTCGTCTACCTGCCTCTGCAACACAAAACAAACACAACAACAACATCATCCAAACATCTTCTCTACATAATTACATGTATTACGGCCCTGTGTTTATGTTTAAATCCTCTTACATGTATTTACATTTCCCATTTATCGTCATCCTTCCACATGATTGCCTTAGCTGGCTGAGACGGATCATTGTTACAATAATAATAACTGACTTGGTTTTTTTTGTACAAATTTGTCATTTAAAGAAATGAAACGAATTGCTGTGGACGTGTGTGTGTGTGTGTGTGTGTGTGTGTGTGTGTGTTGTTCCCTTCATTTTCTCTTCAAAAAAACAGAACATTAACTCACCTTCATTTAGTTTTCTGTCAAACTCTGTGATGTTTGAAAAATGTCTTTAATCCTGGAATATTTACACATATACACACATAGTAATTATTATATATATGTTAATCATTTGTTTACTGTTGAGTTCTTGTTTCCACACAGTGGAATTTAATAAAAGAATTAACAAGATTATTAGATTTTCATTGTGACATGACCTATATATAAAAATGTATGACTTGTTTTCAGAGTTGCTACTAAAATAAAACAAACCTTTACAGATTATTAACTAATTACAAATTCAATTTTGAGTATTTTTTCTTGGTAAGAATTTGAAGAATACAATAATTGTCTACAGCTTTTATTTTTGGTGTTACTTGATTCTTTATGAGCCTTTGAGGTAATACAAGCCTTTTTTTTTTACACTGTCAAAATACTTACTGATTAGCATTTCCATGTCAATTAAACATTTTAATTCATATTTACACATACTTGTTTGCCATTTAAAGAACAAAAATTTACAACAAATGTACGTAAAGAAAATCAAAAAGCAGAAGCTGGAGAATCAAGACACAACAATACAGTAAAAAATTAATCATTTATGATAAACATGATTCAATTTGAGTGGAAAGAGTACGTATATGATATATTATAAAAATATCTACTTGTTTAAATTCAAAATAAAAACAGATAGTTACTCTTTTTCCGACTCCGTGTAGCAGCCGAGTGACTTTTCTGAGAAGGAAACTTAATGTTCCTATTATTCCGACTGTACGTGAATGCCTCTTACCACGTGCACGCGTCACATGACTCTAAGGCTCCTCCCCCTCGGCGCTCGCTCTTCTTCCGCATCTGCCTGGAGGAGTGTGTACATGAGTGACGTGTGTGTGTGTGTGAGAGCGTGATACATACATATGACAACTGTCGCTAACTTTAGCGGCTTTTCTCTCAGTTTATCGCGTGTTCTCGCGTTGTTTCTGTCGCTCGTTCGTGTTTGTTTGCGTGAAAATTAACGACGAGACGTTTTTTCTCTCTGTTCACGGAGAAGAAGAAGAAAAAACGAAGCGGGAGAGAAAATGTCTGACTGTTAGCTAACATTTGTTTAGCTTCAGGTGGATTAAACGTCACCGTGAGGAAGAGGAGGAAGAGGAGGAAGAAGATACACACACACACACACACACTGAGGTGAGTGTCACCTGTGTGCGTGTGAGAGAGAGAGGGAGAGAGAGAGAGCGAGAGACTGTCACCTGTGTGTGTGTGTGTGTGTGTGTGTGTGCGCGCGCGCGCGTGTGCGTGAGTGTATGTATATGTATATGTATATGTATAGGTGTGTGTTTGTTTTGTGTGTGTGTGAGACAGTGAGAGAGTCACCTTTGTGTATGTGTGTGTGTATAGGGGTGTGTTTGTTTGGTGTGTGTGTTTGTTTGCATTTGACTTTCTTAACTTATTGTTTTCACATGTTAACTAAATACAAATTAACTGAGCAGCTTTATTGACTTTAATTATATATTCACATATATATTACGTAGAATATTCTGGAAAAAAATAAAGAAAGTAGCATTAATGTAGCATGACGCTTACAGTTGTCAGTAAAAACAGATTTTAACGATATACACACCTGCATAAAACAACACCAGCATAAGTTTATTCAGTGTTTAATAACATGTATGTTGATTTATTTCATTATTAGTCTAACTTTTATCACAGGGAACTGACGTTTGTGAACCGCTCACTCTCCCTGCACCAAACATCACAGCACACAGAAATTGTTGATCCACTGCTGCCTCCGTCAGTGAGTTCAAAGTTTTATTAAGTGACTTCGGTGTAGAAATTCGTAGTTCGGATTTACTGAAGTGACACAAAGTGACCACACGAGGCAGCAGTAGAGCAGCAACTCCTGTGTCTCCATGAGCTAAAATCACTGATTTTCTCTATGGAATTTGGTGTGGGAGTATGGGAGGTTTACAAAGTGACACAAACTCAATTCTTCTGTTCTAAAAGTATATTTAACAGCGAAATAAAGCAGCAAACATACATTTTATATGTATATCGTAGACTTGAAATAGCATCTTCAGTTTTTCCATAATTTCACTGAGAAGATGCCTGATCTAACTCTGTAAACATGTCTGAAACCTTGTTTCCTGCAGCTTCTATGACTCGCCTCCGTCCCTGAGCAGACGATGTATCCGCCTTCTCGCAAGGACTTTGTCTCCCTGACACTCGGCGATCCGCACGGTAACGCATACAACAACGGTAAACACCGGAGACAGTCCTGCTGGAGGGTGAGTGCAGCACGGCCGCCGCCCTGACACGTGAGCCCCCGCGTCTGACACAGAGAGAGCTATAAACAAAGAGTGAGAAGCAGGAAACACAAGAAAATAGAAAAATAATAACCGTGAAGACCAGAGATGGTGCATTCTATTCACACCTGAAGTCAGAAAAGGACGTTGCCAGTCATGTATAAAGTACCTTAAAGTGATATTTTTACAGTAAAGGTACAAAAAATGAATTTGGTAGAAGTTAAAGTACACAATTTAGTTAAGAAATGTAGTAAAAGTACACAATTTAATTAAGAAAGGGAATAAAAGTACACGATTTATTTAAGAAATGTAGTAAAAGTACACAATTTAATTAAGAAAGGGAATAAAAGTACACGATTTATGTAAGAAATGTAGTAAAAGTACACAATTTAATTAAGAAAGGGAATAAAAGTACACGATTTATGTAAGAAGTGTAGTAAAAGTACACAATTTATATAAGAAAAGGAGTAAAAGTACAATAATTTATATAAGAAATGGAGTAAAAGTACACAATGTATGTAAGAAAAGGAGTAAAAGTACATAATTTATTGAAGAGAGGGAGTAAAAATACACAATTTATTAAAGAAATCGAGTAAAAGTACACAATTTATCTAAGAAAAGGAGTAAAAGTACACAATTTATTAAGGGAATGGAGTACAATTACGCAATTTATTGAAGAAAGGGAGTAAAAATACACAATTTATAAAAGTGCATATTTTTTTACCCTTGTTTTGTTGTCTTTGATGATTACCCTGCAGAAATGGAAGCAGTTGTCTCGTCTCCAGAGAAGCCTCCTCCTGTTCCTGCTCGCTCTGCTGCTCATATTCGGACTCCTCTCGTACCCGAGCCTCAGACAGCAGTGGAGAGGTGAACGACCCCAGACCACAAACCACAGATCGTCAGTTCAGACCAGGACACCGCGCTGATTCCTGAGTGTTTCCTTCTGTTTGTTTGTGCAGGTTTATCTGACAGTGAAGACTGGCTGGATCTGAAGGACTTACCTCCTGGAGTGAATCCAGTTCTGGGTCCAGCTGCAGCAGTGAAAGCCCCCGCTCCTGTGGTGGGTCCGCATCTGGGTCCAGCTCAAGGTCCAGAGGTGCCAGAACCCAGAGGACCAAACATCGCTGTCATGGCTAAGCCTCCGTTCAAGGTAAAGGAAGATGTTTGAGTTTGTATTTGCTCAAAAATGACTTAGTGTAATTGTTTAATTGTGCGCTTTGTGAGGCTGAAGCTTTTGTTTATGTGACTAACTCTAACCCTTAAAGGAATATTTCAGCTTACGGCTGAAGTTTGGACTTTGTGCTCTTTAAACAAAAGACTAGCATGATAAAATCTAAACTACCATAACTCTATGATATCTTTATATGTAACACTTAATCTCATTTTTAGACACTTTTTTTTTTTTTTTTAAACAGCAAAACAAGTTTTCTAACTGCTCACTCTCACACACCAAATCCCATAGAGAAAATCAGTGATTTTAGCTTGCAGTGACACAGGAGCTGCTGGTCTACTGCTGCCTCGTGTGGTCACTTTGTGTCACTGAGGTGATTCTAAATAAAGGATTTCAAACACCAAAATAAAAAAAGAAACATTTAAATTTACTGATGGAGGCAGCAGTGGATCAACAGTGTGCTGTGATGTAAAATCACTGATTGTCTCTATGGGGTTTGGTGCAGGAGAGTGAGCAGTTTACAAAAGTTACACAAACTTCAATTTCCAGTGGAAAACTTCAGATTTTGACTTAAATCTATTTTTCTTTAGTGCTCTCGTATTATTTAAATTACATTATACTAAAAGGTTTTTTCATAGAATTATTGATCAATAACGCAGAAAACCCCCCAAAAAACAGCCTGCTGTACTTTTAATGAATGCTGTACTTTCTATTTGCCCCTTTTTCTAGTTGTAGCTGTTTGTTTTCCACAGAAAAAGACATTTTTAAATATGCGAGGGCCCCCGGGTCTGCAGAGAGACGCAAACGCATCCGACACCGTCGCCGACGGAAGGAAGGAGCTAAAGGACGGAGGAGACGGTGGAGAGGACAAGGACAAGGACAAAGATAAGAAGATTGTCAGGTGATCACTTTGTTTTTCCCTTCACAGCTAAAACATGTGAACGCTCCGATCACACGACCGCGTTTCACTCTCGTCCTGCAGCTGGAGAGGAGCAGTTATCGAAGCCGACCAGGTCACAGAGGCTCCGCCCTCGGCCGTCCAGAAAGACGCTGCAGCGCCCCCTGCTGCCACTGTGTTAGTGGAAGGTCAGTGCTGGAATACGGATGATGCGATATCGCTGTTTTTTGTAAAAGACTGACTTGATTAAATTAAGATTGATAGAATATGTTTAACACTTAATCTCATTGTTAGACACTTTTTAAAAAAAAAACAGGAAACCTAGTTTTCAGACTGCTCGTTCTCCTGCACCAAATCCCATAGAGAAAATCAGCGATTTTAGCTCGCGGGGACACTGCTGGGCTACTGCTGCCTCGTGTGGTCAGTTTGTGTCACTGAGGTTAATCTAAATAAAGGTTTTCAAACTCTGAAATAAAGAAATAAGACATTTGAATTTACTGATGGAGGCAGCAGTGGATCAGCACCTACTGTGTGCTGTGATGTAAAATCACTGATTTTCTCTATGGGATTTGGTGCAGGAGAGTGAGCTTCACTTTCCAGATGGAAAGGTTTGTCTAATGATGAGATAAAGCAACAAACAACAGTCTGAATTTGCACCTGCTTTTACCGTCCCAAAATTGAATGGGAACAAACTTCAGACTTCACAAAAACATTCACCGTTTGTTCTTTCAAAAACTCCCAGAACGACAAACGTACAGATGGAGACATAAAGGTCAAAAAATGTCCCCGTATATATATATATATATATATATATATATATATATATATATATATATCACGTACACGTCCTGGTCGCGTTTGTGTTTGTGTCTAATCTGTTGACCCAAGGTGGAAAGTGACCTTTAAACCGACGCACGCACACACACACACACACACACACTTGCTTCACTGTGACCCCTCATATGTAAAGTTTCCATCATTAGAAGTGTGAATAACGGAGGATGGAAGAGAGGAAAAGTCCAGACTTTTCATTGTTATCGCTCTCTTTCAGTCCACTCATGGAAATTTCCCCCTTAAATAGGTTCTATAAAGTGGTTTTTGGACAGCGCGCTGCTGCTGCTGCTGCATTAGGAAAAACTCCCATGTGCAGCAGCAGCAGCAGGATGAACACAAACCTCAGAAATTCATCCTGCTGGAAATAATCACTCTTCACTGCTTCCTACAGGAAACACAGGCTTTCAAAACATTGTTTTTTTGGTCACTTTGATTTCTTGTGCGTCTCCTGTGTAGTTTCCCCTGGCAGAGTGGACCGAGTGGAGGCCGTACGTGACGCCTTCAGACACGCGTGGAAAGGCTACAAGGAGTTCGCCTGGGGCCACGACGAGCTCAAACCCATCTCCAAGTCTTTCGGCGAGTGGTTCGGACTCGGGTTGACCCTCATTGACTCACTGGACACCATGTGGATTCTGGGCCTTAAAGAAGGTTTTCTACATCTTTTTTTATTTCTCTTTGTCTTAGCTCAGGGTGAGAATCGCAGGGTAGCTCACAATGTAGATAATCTGAGATAATCTGATTCTATACCTATTCAAACTGTCGATAAGAACTGATAAGTTGTTTGGTCCAGAAAATGTCAGAAAATGTTGATGATTGTGTTTCAGAAACCTGGAAATGATGATAATTATTCAGTTTTAATGATTTACATTTAAGAAGCTGAACAAAGTCAGAAAACATGATTGATTTATTATACAAATAGATTAATAATCAATGAATTGTTGCACAATTTCACTTTTTACTGTCCGATACCAATACTCTTATTGAGTATCAACCGATATCGACATCACAAATTTGTTTGTTTTTCGACCAATCTGATATCAAAAACTCACGTATCGACCGATACTGATATCACAAACTCAAGTATCGACCGATACCTACATAACAAACTCAGGTATCGACCGATACCTACATAACAAACTCAGGTATCGACCGATACCTACATAACAAACTCAAGTATGGACTGATACCGATGTAACAAACTCAAGCATCGACTGATTCCGATGTCACAAACTCGCATATCTACCGACATCAAAAACTCATGTATCGACTGATACTAATATTAAAAACTTGCATATCAACCAATACCAATATCAAAAAGTATCGACCGATACCGACACCAATTCTTCCTCCAATCTAATCCAGTGATTTTGACCAGTATCGGATTGATACTAATACTGAGTATGGTATCGGCTCATCTCTCGTTCTCAAATGTCTTTGTCTACAAATCTACCAGATTTCTTTGTGTTATGGAGCGAAAAAAACAGAAAATAGTTTCATTTAAGAAGCTGAAAGATCTTCTTAGACAAACTTGTAAGGAGTATTAAGAAAAACATATGAAACGACTGGCTATCAAAATAGTTAACGATTATTTGCAGCCTGAATATCAGCAAACACGTAAAGATCATGTGACTAAAACAGGAGTCTGGATAAGTGTCGATGCTAGCGTCCTCTACAGAAGAACAAAGTGGTCTTACAAAGAGTAAAGAACAGGATGTGGGAGTTTAATTTCTGTCACAGATGAACGGATGAGGTCTGGGTCACAAAACATGTTTTTATCCTCTTCAACATTAAAGTCCGTTAAAGCAAACAAACAAGCAACTGAATATTTATGATCCGAGTGTCACCAGAGGCAACATTCACATTATATGCTGACTTTTCTTATTTAAGATAAAACACTATCACAGGAGTTCACTGATCCCTGGAGGCAGAAAACATCTTTGACCCTCCGTGTTAAATAAATCACATGCTTCTCTCTCTCGTTGTCGTCCTAACGCTCAGAGTTTGACGAGGCAAAGTCGTGGGTGGACAAGGAGCTCTCGTTCAACAGGAACGTGGACGTGAACCTCTTTGAGACGACGATCCGCGTCCTCGGTGGACTGTTGAGCACCTACCATCTCACAGGAGAGCAGCTCTTTCTGGACAAAGCGGTGAGTGAGTGGGAGGTCTTCCATGACTTCATAGCTCCTCCTCAACGTGGGTGGGGTTGTCATAGCAACGGCTGCTGTTGCAAACTGCTGTGACGTGGTTTCATACGTGACACAAACTAGTGACTTGTAAACTGTTGTTTTGGGTGGAACTGAATCATTAGAGTCAGACACAGCCACTGATCGTGGTCGTGATTTGAACTCACGATCGCGGCTTTCAGCAGTGCTGTCTCTAAACACACCAGGGGACTCTGTTAAATATTTACATTTTAGACGTCACGCTCTTGACTCTACTCTAGATGTAGATTTTGGAACTTGAAGTAGTATTTTTAAGTCTTTTTAGCTGATCTACAGTTGGACATTGTTGGCTTTGATTCGGACGCCGTGCTCGTCACTCTTCAGTGACGACGCTCTCCGACCAACAGTCGGTCGACGTCACACTTTAGTATCGACTCAGCTCAACTGGAACCTCGTCAGAGCAGGAACTAAAAAACCAGCAGGTTCTATCACGGATGGAAAAGCAAAGAAAAACAGAGTAGAGCTGAGTCATGCTGGAACTGTATAATATGGACCCTTTTTAATTGTTTCTTTAACATATTGTTTTGTTTTACACAAGCAAACAACGCAACCCAAAACAACTATTAAAAATAAAACACATTATAATAATAAAAGCTTCTCAATACCACATTTGTTATGGCAGTTGGGAGAGTTTATTTAAGTTATCACTTTTCTCCTCGTAAACAATCCTCCACCACTTTCGCCCTGACGTCGCAATTATTTTTTCAAAGTGATATTTAATTCAAAAATCTTTATTTTGTCCCCACGAGGCTCACAGAGCAGTCAAAAGATAAAACAAATAATTAAAAACAAGCAATTAACGACTTAAAGTACAACTGCAGCATTGATTATTTTGTGTGTTTTTACAGGAACTTAACTTTAGAGAAGTTGTTTCAGCTTTAAAAGATAATCTTTACCTTAAAAAGTTAGAATTAAAACTGTAGTAAGTGACTTTTAACGATAAATAAATGCATATTAATGAAGTCTTATCAACTCCACACGACTCTCACTGTGTTTCTAATGGTGTATTTCCACTGGCTCGCCTCGGCACGATTAGGTTGCATTACCACTACAAAAAAGTACCTACTTGACGTGGGCGGAGTCATCACTACACGGCTGAGTGAAACTGCGGTGACTTTGTTTGATACGCCTCACACACACACACACACACACACACAGTGACTAGTGACTTTACACCAGACGTCTGTAGTTGTTGGAGATTAACCCACGTTTATAGGATTGTTAAGTAGTTTTAACTGATCTACAAATCAACACTGTTCGGATGGATTTCTGTCCACACGTCTCCGGAGTACAGCCTCCCACTCCACAGACTACAGCGGCAGCAGTCTGTGATGGCGCTCGTGATCGCCGGTGCTGTCCCTAAATACACCACTCCACTTTAAAAGACTCCTGTTAAATATAGAGGTTTCCCTGGTAGTTGTTGGAGATTAACCCACGTTTTTAGGTTTGTTAAGTAGCTTCAAGTGATCTACAGTTCGGCGCTATTCAGCTTGGTTGTGTGTGGGACGTCTCTTCCTGTGACGGGACTCTGGCAGCGGCCAGCAGTCTGACCAATCATCACATAGTACCTACTTAGCACACTTGGAACCTCGCTGGAGCAGGTACTAAAAATAGTACCTGGTACTACAGCTTTAAATGGGTTATGTACTACAGCTTTAAAAACGTTATGTACTACAGCTTTAAAAAAATTACGTACTACAGCTTTAAAAAACGTTACGTACTACAGCTTTAAAAACGTTACATACTATAGCTTTAAAAACGCTCCTTACTACAGCTTTAAAAACGTTACGTACTACAGCTTTAAAAATGTTATGTACTACAGCTTTAAAAGCGTTAAAAACGTACAGCTTTAAAACATTACCTACTACAGCTTTAGAAACACACGTACTACAGCTTTAAAACCGCAGCTTTAAAACGTTATGTACTACAGCTTTAAAAACATTACATACTACAGCTTTAAAACCGTTACGTTCTACAGCTTTAAAAACATTACGTACTACAGCTTTAAAAACATTACATACTACAGCTATAAAAACGTTATGTACTACAGCTTTAAAAGCGTTACGTACTACAGCTTTAAAACCGTTACGTACTACAGCTTTAAAAACATTACGTACTACAGCTTTAAAAACATTACATACTAAAGCTTTTAAAATGTTAAGTACTACAGCTTTAAAACCGTTACGTACTATAGCTTTAAAAATACAAATGTTTACCCCACAAACAGTAGATGTTTGTTATCTGACAATGATTTACATCCAATCACAGAAAGATCTCGGGTCCAGGTTGATGCCCGCCTTCAAAACTCCCTCAAAGATCCCGTTTTCTGACGTCAACATCGGGAAGGGGACGGCGCACCCTCCCCGCTGGACGTCAGACTCCACTCTGGCCGAGGTGACGAGCATTCAGCTGGAGTTCAGGGAACTGAGCCGCCTCACGCAGGAGCCGCAGTATCAGGTCAGGATCCACAGTATCAGATCCTGGTACCACAGTATCAGGTCCTGGTACCACAGTATCAGGTCAGGAGAAGCTGCAGTTTTGCTTGACTTAAAATCAGTCAAATCAAACAAGTGCAGCTTGAGATCACTCATGTGTCATCCAAGTGTTTTAATCCAAAATGTTGTGAATGTTCCAGAAATGTGATGTGTTTTGTTGTTGTTGTTGTTGTTGCAGGAGGTTGTGAATGAAGTGATGAGGCTGGTTCACAAACTGCCAGGAAAACACGACGGTCTGGTTCCGATGTTCATCAACACCAACAGCGGTCAGTTCTCCCACAAAGGAGTTTTCACTCTGGGAGCCAGAGCCGACAGTTACTATGAATATCTGCTCAAACAGTGGATTCAGGGAGGAAAGACCGAGGATGAGTGAGTGCACATTCACCACTTCATATTCTGTCATTCACTCATTAACACTCAACAACAACAACACACTGTCTCTTTCTCTGACGGTTAAAACCTTATTTCATGTTACAGCTTTGATTGGATGAGTCTGAGGAGATAGAGGATGAACTGAGGAGATAGAGCATGAGACTGAGGAGATGAGAGGATGAGACTAAGGAGGTGACAGGATGAGACCGAGGAGGTGACAGGATGAGAGAGGTGATGACAGGATGAGACTGAGGAGATGAGAGGATGAGACTGAGGAGATAAGAGGATGAGACCGAGGAGGTGACAGGATGAGACTGAGGAGATGATAGGATGAGACTGAGGAGTTGAGAGGATTAGACTGAGGAGATGAGAGGATGATAGTTAGATGAGAGGATGAGTGCTGATGCTCTTACACTCTTTTCTGTTCCAGAACAGTGAGTATTTTCAGTCATGGAGTGAATAAAGTAAATATTTAACACGAGCACTGACTCGTGTTCTTTTTAAAATCTTATGCAACTTTGTAGGTGAGAGCAGCAATAACTGACTCAAAGCCTGTCGAGCATTTATCAAACTAAACTCAATGTCTTCTGATGCTGGTTTTTAAACCTGCAGCAGCAGCAGCTCGTCTGCACCACGTTTACGTCACTGGACGTTTTCTGCTTAAATATATTCATGTTGAACCTGAAGAAGCTTTTGTGTGTGTGTGTGTGTCTGTGTGTCTGTCTGTGTGTCTGTCTGTGTGTGTGTGTGTTCAGTCTGCTGGAGGACTACATACAGGCCGTGGAGGGCGTGAAGAAACACCTGGTCAGACAGACGGGGCCGAGCAAACTGACCTTTGTCGGAGAGCTGTCTCACAACCGCTTCAACCCTAAGATGGTGAGAGTCTCACTTTAACTTCAATGTGTCAGAGCTGAGCTGATGAATAAAACAACAATAACAACAACAACAACAACAACAACAACAGCAGCTGAACGTGAGACGGTTGAGCCGCAGGAAAGACTCAGTGTCTGTGTGTCATAAAACATGGCGTACATTTAAAATCTCACCTGCGGGGATCAGTGTGGATCAAAACAGCTTTGATTGGGTGGTTTTTCTGACTTAATGAGACAAGTTTTGCTCAGTGAATGCAACACATTTCCAGGGACAGCAGTGTGTGTGTGTGTGTGCGCGCGTCTGTTTGGTTAAAGTGGACATATTATACCCTATTTCCCCCATTAAAATTGTTCCCTGGTGTCCTTATGAACATGTCAGTGACATGCCTTGGTCAAAATACCATAAGGATGAAGCAGTTCAATAACCCTGCTAAACCCGCCCCTTTCAGAACGCTCGGTTTTCGTGCATTACATTACATGTCATTTAGCAGACGCTTTTATCCAAAGCGACTTACAATGGAATAGAGTACAGTCAGCGAGGGGTGGAATCGAACTTGCGACCATTGCGACCATGATGTTTTTCGCACTTAGGGTACCGGTCTTAACCACTGAGCCACTCCACCCCGTGCATGGTCCCTTTATATGCAAATGAGACACAGGCAAACACACACCCACTTCTTCCAGGGGGTTTCTGATTTGTCCTCTTTACAGCGCTTTACAGCTCTATTCGTCTCCCCCTTCATCCACTAGTTCTCTGACAATATCAACATGGCAGCGTGCGCAGAAAACAGCGAGAGTGCCGTCACAGGAAGAGACGTCCTACATAAGGATCGAGCCGAACACTGCCGAACTGTAAATCAGTTAAAAACACTTAGGAACAGCACCGCTGATCACCAGCGGCGCGCGGCGAGCTGGATAAACTGCCGCTGTATGTTACAGTATCAGACCAGAGACTGTGCTCCGGAGACCTCGCCACCGCTGACCAGCTCCGGTGCTCCGGGCAGTTTAGGCAGCTCACCACTGGCGATCAGCGGTGCTGTCCCTAAGTATCCATGTCTCGTGGTCTGTTCCTGTGAGGGCACTCACACATACAGCGACAGTTTAGGCAGCTCGCTTCTCGCCACTCGCCGCTGGCGATCAGCGGTGCTGCACTCTGTGTCAACGCTGATCGTCTGCGGCGAGCTGCATAAACAGCTGCTTTATGTGATTGTATCAGACTGAGTCTGTGCTCCGGTCATGGAGGACGTACTGAACAAATATGTTTAATTAGGACGTGTCAGAATGGTCAGTTATGAGCTCTATGTGACCTTTTCTTAACAATGTGTGTGTTTGTACGTCGCTGACTAAATACTAAATACGTTTGCTGACTTTGTCCGGCACATTAGCTTCATATTTAAAATCCTCTGTAAAACACTGTGCTCCACTGTGCAGCCACCAACAGCACATCGAGTGTTTTATCGCCTATACTTACACTAAGGGGGACCACGAAAACATCACTGAGTATTCTTTTTCCACACTTTGGCGACTGGTAGGGCCTCCAGAGTCCCAAATATAAGTACTGAAATGGTTAAAAAGTTCATTTTGCATAATATGTCCCCTTAAAGTTTTCTACAGATTTCATTGTATCGTGGACCATGTATCACGTTATGACGTATCGTATTCACTGTGATTCCCATTCTTACTTTGATTGCAGTGTGTTACTTTGATTGCAGTGTGTTAGTAGTGTGCTGCTGTTTTCATACTCGGCAGCAAAAGGCTCAGATATATAGTCAGTCTGTCACGTTATGCAAAATACATCTCGATCTCTGTGGATATAAAGAGCTCAGTCAACGCTTGACAACTTTAAATCACCACTGACGCCGTTTATTTAAGCTTTTTCCTGCCAGCAAGGCAGCGTAAACAAAGCTCCTCTGTATTTTATCATAAACTGAGTCAGAACCCACTGATTTTACTCAACATTTAAGTGCATATGTTTAATTAAAATGCATCAAATGAACCTGTGAACATACATTTTCCATGAAAACGTCGGGTTTATCTTTTCAAAAATAATATTGTGTTACAAAAACGGCAGTAAAGTTGCCAGAACTGTTATAACAATATGTAATATGTGCATAATTATAATTATATGATAATATTCCTAGGATCACCTGGTGTGTTTCCTGCCGGGGACTCTGGCGCTCGGGGCCCACAACGGTCTCCCCGTGGACCACATGGACCTGGCGGTGCAGCTGATGGAGACGTGTCACCAGATGTACGTGCAGATGGAGACGGGTCTGAGTCCTGAGATCGCACACTTCAACCTGCAGGCCAGCGACAGCCGCGACGTCTTTGTCAAGGTCAGGATGAAAAGCCGAGAGGTGGCTTTTTAATTAATCATCTTTTAATTTGCCGGCAATAAAACGCTCTTTGATATAAAAATTAAGGTTGTTTTCAAGTGTGGTTTTATGAGACACTTGGATATTAGCTACTTATCGAAAGGCTCCTCTGTAAAAATGTACACCTGCCTAAGTCTACGATATCTTAAGAATAAATTGTCTCTGCTTTTTCTCAACGTTAGACAGAATTTTTCAAACAGAAAACTCAAAGTTTTTTAAACTACTCACTCTCCCACACAAAACACCATAGAGAAAATCACTGATTTTAACATCACAGTACACGGGAGTTGGTGATCCACTGCTGCCTCCATCAGTAAGTTCAAATATCTTATTTTTATGACTATCCGTCGTTCAGATTTACGTTAGTGACACAAACTGACCACACGAGGCAGCAGCAGACCAGCAGTAGAGCAGCAGCTCCTGTGTCCCTGTGAGCTAAAAATGCAGATTTTCTATATGGACTTTGGTGTGGGAGAGTTTATGTGACACAAACTACAGTTTCCCGCTGACATGAGGCAGCAACACATATTCATAAGATATTGTAGACTGACTTTCATTTTAATTCTGAGGCTTTTGTTCAGCGTCTAAAGTGGGTGATTCCTGGTTACTATTCATAAACTATTCACGCCGACACCCACACATGATAAAAACCCAGAACTATACCTTTTTTTTGAAGTAGCTGTTTATATTCCTCCTGTTCTTACCTTTTAGTTCAATCTCAACTCTTCGTTTTTAAATAGACGTTTTGTTGCGTCAAACTTTAAACACTGTATCTGATCTTTATTATTTTTCTTTATTTTTATGATTATAAAGTGTTTGTCCTTCAGCCTGCAGACAGACACAACCTGCTGAGACCAGAGACTGTGGAGAGTCTCTTCTACATGTACAGATTCACCAAGGACACCAAGTACAGAGACTGGGGCTGGGAGATACTGCAGAGCTTCAATAAGTATACAAAGGTACAGAGAGCTGACATCAGCTTTTCTTTAATCGCGTTTTTAATTGCACTTTATAAAAATGAGCAGTTGTACCTCTGTTTATGTCGCACGGCACACCTTTTTGTTTTGTCACACTCAGCTAAAGTTTTTACATGAATGTTCTGGTTGTTTTTAAGCCAGGTTTGCTACAAAAGACATATAATGTGTGAAAATGCAAATGTACGCAAATATCTTGCATATATTTTGTTCATGTTTGAAATTACTTTAAAACAGGTTAGTATTTTACTAAAAAAAGAGTAAAGATAAGAAAATATGTATATTGTGTATCTTGCATCTGGCACCTTCTGTGATATCTTCAGAATATATTTGCTGCTTTATTTCACCACTACGTTAAAGGAAATGTAAGTTTTTACCACTTCATAAACCACTCACTCCTGCACCAGAGCCCATAGAGAAAATCATCGTTTTTAGCTCATAGGGACACAGGAGCTGCTGCTCTACTGCTGGTCTGCAGCTGCCTCGTGTGGTCACTTTGTGTCACTTAAATAAATCCTAACAGGGGATTTCAAACAGAAATGACAAAAAGGACACATTTGAACTTATTAATGGAGGCAGCAGTGCATTGATTCTTCTGTGTGCTGTGATGTTAAATCACTGATTTTTCTCTATGGGGTTTGGTGTGGACGAGGTATCTCACACAACCACACTTAAAAAAACCTGAACTATGACTTTAAATGTGCTCCATCATACACTATAATTTTCTGCTTCACTGACTTGCTGACCAGACTTCTCCTTCTCCTCCTCCATCTCTTCAGGTCTCTGGTGGCGGCTACACATCCATTAACAACGTCCTTGACCCGGTTAATCCCGGACCTCGGGACAAGATGGAGAGTTTCTTCCTGGGCGAGACGCTCAAGTACCTGTTCCTGCTCTTCTCTGACGACGACGCCAACGCTGACCTGCTCAGGTTAGACAAGTACGTCTTCAACACGGAGGCTCACCCTCTGCCCATATGGCCGTCTCCGCCCAAGTGAAGGTCACGGTCGCGAGTAAAAGGTCAGGCTCTGGTTCGAGTCGTGGGGGCGTCCGGTCCGGACCGGACTGTCGTGACGGTGCGGTAAATCAATCCTGTGCTGTCCACACAACTGTGATACATTTACCACACGGAGGAGTTTATTTTTGAAAGGTTTCCTGTCAGAGCTGGTCTCTCCTGTCAGAGTTTTGTTTTTCTATCGAGGAGAAAAGGATGGAGCAGAAGAAAGTGGGCGTGGTTTGTTACCTCGGTAACCGGGAACGTTCTTGTAAGAGTGTCCAGGTTACGACGACGATCGTGTTTCTCCTGTAAGATTTTTTGTTCATCTTGTAAAGTAAAAAAATCCTAATTTCTCCTTGAAGCTGCGGGGGGCACTGTTGCTCAGCAAAATGTACATATACCCCACTCAGAAGACACACATTTAATCCCAGGTTTAAAGTTATTGACCCATTTAATCCCGGGTTTAAACGTGTGTTTTTGACCCATTTAATCCCGGGTTGAAACGGGTGAAAAGTGGAACAATTTCAGAGAATTCAATGATTTTATCGGCTTCAGCGTTTGTGAGAACATGAAACCGGAGTGAACGTGCTAATAATTTTTTCTTCGTCTGCGTCATTTCTGGCGGAATGCTACAACTACGCATCCATCTTCCATATTTATTTCTTTAGATTTGTTTTGGGGGTGGAGACTTGGGTGTTAAGCTCCTCCTACCAGATGAGGCAACGTCCGTGCCGGTGGCGTTGCAGCTAACGTTTGCACTTCTGATCGTAGCATTAAATGTAAATGAGGCTAACGTTATTACGCAGTTAAAGGGGAAAACGGGTTTGTGGTTTGATTTTTAAAGGTGCGTTCACACTGAACTGAATGTGAAGAGATTTATGTTGCGCTCTCATGCGACTACGGTCGGGTTTTTCAGCGTTGACGAGAAATCGCTTACTCGAGCTAAAGCTAACGATGTTCATAGTAACATGTGACACAAACACAGTTGTGCGAAGTCCCAGATCTTAATCCAAGTGTTCAAATTCAAATATTTCAACTCAAGTGACTGATGTAAATGTAATCTGAGTTTTTTTAGGGATTAAATGTCCCCTGTTGCGACTCATGAAACATTTATCTGTACTCTTTGCGTTGGCGGTGTAAGTTCGTCACACTGGTTGGATTTCTGCTTTGTAGCGCTGTTAGCGCTTTGATGCCAAATGTTTGAGCACATGTCGGCCATGTTGGCAGGAGAGTAAACGGTACAACATGGTATTACGTGACCGTGGCAGCTTTCTCGTCATTATGGGATGGTTGGGAACTTACACTTACACCGTCGCTTCGCTTATGACTTATTATTTCGGAGCAGGGATGGAATATTGGTCAGTATCGGTCTGATATTGAAAATCACTGGATCGGATATCAGACAGATAAAAATGTAAAATCTGATACAATCCAAAAATCTTACATATATGGCATGCTTCACTGTGCACAGACTGTAAAAATGTAAATAAAATCAGCAGAAGCTTTTATGCTGAGTCATGTTTTGGGCTCTTTATTTAACATTAATTTGTGACAGTTGTAGAACGACTTCGTTGAAATGACTCAGCACAAATGTGTCGTTCTCAGCTTCATTCTAAAATCATGTATCGGACTTTGTGATATCGGTATTCCGTCCCTATTTTTGAGTTAACGTTCCGATGTCCCCCCTCGTTCCCCATTGGATAACGCGTTAAAATGATTTATTTTTCGCAGAGATCACTGACTGCAGCTTTAAATTAAGCCGAATTATCTCCCGCTGGGTTCACACGGTGTTACAGTGGCTGGCATTGTTGCCTCACAGCCAGAAGGTCACCAGTTCATCCTGTTGTACTGTGTATGTTTGCCCGGTGTGTGACCCCGCCTCTGTCACCCTCTGTCAGCTGGGATTAACTTCCACAGAGCAGTAGAGAATGAATGAATGAATGAATGAATGAATGATCAGCTGTTTGTGTGAAGCTTCTCGCTCTGTTTTTTCTCCGTCGCTGACGATGAAGAGTCGTTTTAAAAAGCTCCGGTCGTTTCCACATGAAGTCATTTTTGAAGGACGACTGAAGAAACTCTGTCACGCCGACGCTGATCCCGTCGTCGTGTCATTTTTCTTCACACAGAAAACAACAAAAGCCATTTTTCCCCCACAACGTCATCACTGAATGTGCTCGCCTGTGCCTGAGATATGAGGTTGTTTTTTGTTTTAGTTTCAGCTGCTGCTGCATCATTTACGTTTGACTTGGTGACAGAATAACATAGATGTACATATCGTTGTGTAAATATTTTGAAACTGAATCAAACGTGTGCATCTGCTGATTTTTTTTTTTTTTTTCTTTTTTAGACGTATCGTCTATTATTTTTCCCTTTAAAATCTTTTCTAAATGTAGTCACAGTTGGTGACACTGCTGGTTTAAAACACACAGATTAAAAGTTAATCAATCAATCAATCAATCAAAAAAATAAATAAAATGTCCAGAAAATGTGACAGAAGCAAAGGAGGGAAAAATGTCTGAGAAAGAAAATATCATTATAACGAGGAAAATATTGATATTTTTATCTGATATTTTTCCTCCTCGTGTCAGTTCTACACCAACTCTCAATATTATCATAAATAAATATCGTTATCAAAATTATCATCATTAAAAATAAGCTATTGCTGCTTCTTCTTCTGTGATCAGCTGATGTAGCCGAGCTTCAGTGCAGCGAAAAGAGAGAGAAAATAAAAGTCGCAGACATTATCGCGTTCCTTAAAACTCACTTAAACATACACTTAAAAGTGAGAAAATGGTCCAAGTTAAGAATCACACACAGATGATAACAGAGGAACTGAGATTTTGCGGCAAAAAGTGCGACAGCCGTGTTTGATAACGAGATAATTTAATCTGAATTCTGTCGTTGACATACAGCTGGGCGACAGTTTATCTCGTGGTGTTTTTCCACATTTTTCATGGTTTCACAGTATATTACAGTTATTTTTCTTCTCACGTGAGAGCATTTGTTGTCGCCCCCTTACTGCGACGACTGTAGCTCGACAACATTTTTGCTTCATCACAATGTTTAAACCACAAAAAAACAAACACGGCTCCTCTGTATATTGATGGGACAATAAACTATATTATTGCGATAAAAAGCACTTGCGACAAATTTATCGTGGTGAATTGTTTTTATCGTAAATTCCACGTGAGTGACTTGAAGATCCGGTCCAACTCACCCACATACAGTCCGTGTGATTATTATTATTTTGTTCAGGATAATCGCGATAATCTGGACATTTTTGCTTATACAACAAATTTTGGAAAATTCAAGGTCCAACTTGAGCAAGAATTTTTGGTGGTGCAGCAGTGACAAGGTTCCCCCTACATCAGTGTTTCACTGCTTCATTTTTTGTAGCTATTTTGCTCATTGATTCATCATTTTTGAGTGATTTTTTTCCGATTTTTCAGAAAAAAAAGATTTCCTGGTTTCTTTGCTCTGTGTAACAAAGAAATCGTCACAAAATAAGAAAAACATTATTATTTCCACGTTGAGGAACGTTTTCTTGCATTTTATTGACCAAATCAAGGAAATAAGCTATTTATAGGTTCATCGGCTCTATGTAGACGGTAAAATTCAGTCAACGTCACTTTGATAAACATTCTTTTCTTTTCCCTTTTAAAGTTTCATATTTATGGTTTTTACTGCAGATTCTTTCCACATTAAATAATAATTTTAAAAGGAAAGGTTGTTAAAGGTTAATGTTGCGGTGGATTAAAGCGTAAAAGTAAAACAAGTGCAGAGACTTTAATCCACAGTTTTTACCTTTTAATGACACAGATCATGAATTTTGAGTTTAATGACGATGATGATGGTTTTCAGCTGTTCAAGAGAAGAAGAGTGGTTTTTTTTATTATATAAGTGGATCAATAAAGTTTCAATGCTACAAAAACAAATGAAGCACATGTTGTCGTGGCGCTTACTTCTCCATGACAACAAAGAGCCGCCGTGTTCGTGTTCATCAGCTGAGAAAACTGTCGTTTTTTTGTTTTTTTCTGCACAAACTGAAGAGTTTTGTCGTGTTTGCACCTTTAATGTGCGTTTGTTTGTAAACGTGTCTCATGATTGGACACTGGCGTTAGGACACTGGCGTTCGGACACTGATGATTGGACACTTAACGTTGGCTCAGTCCAAACTATTTTCCAGTTTTCAAAATAAAGGTTTTCAGTCAAAGTTTTTGTTCTGTGTTTTTCTGTAAAACCTTAGTTCCTCCACAGGAGAATTACATTTTTATACCACTTTATGTTTTACTTTATTCTCATTTAACAACTTTATTCTCATTTAACAACTTTATTCTCATCATTTAACAACTTTATTCTCATTTAACAACTTTATTCTCATCATTTTACGACTTTATTCTCATTTTACGACTTTATTATCATAATATTATGACTTTTTTTTTCAAGAGCTTAACTTTGTAAATTTATGACTTTATTCTCATAATTTTTTACATGTCATTTAGCAGACGCTTTTATCCAAGCGACTTACAATAAGTGCATTTAAACATTTGGGTACAAATAAGAGCTAGAAGTAAGTAAGAGCTTCAAGTAGAACAAACTATGAAGTGCTAGTCATAAGTGTGGTGTATACGTTTTTTTTTGTTTTTTTTTGTCGTCGTCGTCTTAGTCGAGGTAGAGTCGGAAGAAATGTGTTTTTAGTCGCCGGCGGAAGATGTGGAGGCTTTCAGCTGTCCGGATGTTGATGGGGAGATCGTTCCACCATTTGGGAGCGAGGACAGTGAACAGTCTCGAGTTCTGTGAATGCCTCTGCGATCCTCTCAGTGAGGGGGCAGCGAGCCGATTTGCCGGTGGAGCCGAGTGGGCGGGCTGGGGTGTAGGTTGGACCGGATCCGTTTGTAGCATGGAACGCAAGCACTAGAGTCTTGAAGCGGATGCGAGCAGCTACAGGAAGCCAGTGAAGGGAGCGGAGGAGCGGTGTAGTGTGGGAGAATTTTGGTAAGTTGAAGACCAGTCGAGCTGCTGCATTCTGGATGAGTTGCAGAGGTCATATGGCACACGCAGGGAGACCAGCCAGGAGGGAGTTGCAGTAATCCAAGCGTGAGATGACAAGAGCCTGGACCAGAACCTGTGCCAGAACCTGTGCCGCCTTCTGGGTTAGAAGAGGCCGTATCCTTCTGATGTTGTGCAACATGTATCTGCAAGATCTAGCTGTTGCAGCAGTGTTGGCAGTGAGGGAGAGATGGTCATCAAGTGTCACACCCAGGTTCCTTGTGGTATGAGAAGGAGTTACCACAGAGTTGTCGAGGGTGATGGTTAGGTCTGTGGTGGGAGAAAAAGAAACTCGGTCTTGTCGAGATTGAGTTTCAGGTGATGGTCAGACATCCACTGAGAGATGTCGTTCAGACAAGTGGAGATCCGTTCTGCTACATGTGTGTCGGAGCTGGGAAAAGAGAGAATGAGTTGGGTGTCATCGGCGTAGCTGTGATAGGAAAAACCATGAGAGAGAATAACAGAACCAAGCGAGTTGGTGTATAGAGAGAAGAGGAGAGGGCCCAAGACAGAACCCTGAGGGACCCCAGTAGCTAGAGGACAGGGTTCCGACACGGATCCTCTCCAGGTTACTCTGTATGTTCGGTTTTGAAGATAGGACGAGAGTAGGGTAAGTGCAGAGCCTGAGACACCTAGTTCTTGAAGGGAGGAAGTAAGGATCTGGTGGTTAACTGTGTCAAATGCTGCAGAAAGGTCCAAGAGGATGAGCACAGAGGAGAGAGAGGCAGCCCTGGCAGTGTGGAGTTGCTCAGTGACAGCAAGAAGTGCAGTTTCGGTCGAGTGACCTGCTTTAAAACCAGACTGAAGAGGATCAAGAAGGTTGTTCCGGTGAAGGTAGGAGGAGAGTTTATTAAAGATAGCGCGCAAGAAGAGAGACAGGTCTGTAGTTATTTACTTCAGACGGGTCAAGGAGGTTAGAGAAGATCGAGAAAAGTTTTTTGGGGTTAGAGAAAGAGGATTGAACTTTAGTCTGATAGAAAGATTGTTTGGCTGCAGAGATAGAGGCAGTGAAGGTGGAGAGGAGAGAGTGATAGGAAAGCAGCTCGTCCTCCATTTCCTTTCTGCTGCCCGTATCGTGGCTCTCTCAGCACGCACTGAGTCCGACAACCACGGGGCGGGGGAGGACTTACGAACCCGCCGCGAAGTAAGAGGACAGAGAGAGTCAAGAGAGGAGGACAGAGTAGAGAGGAAGGTGTCTGTGGCAGAGTTGGGATGCATGAGGGAGAAGGAGTCAGCTGAAGAAAGTGCTGATAGAACAGTTGAGGAGAGAGAGGAGGGAGAGAGAGAGAGCGAATGTTATGACGGACAAGTGCAATATCTGATGAGATGAGATCATCAGATTGGGAGAGTGGGAGAGAGTAGGAAATGAAGAAATGATCAGAGACATGAAGTGGAGTTACCTTGAGGTCGGAGGTGGAGCAGTTTCTGGTGAAGATGAGGTCAAGCTGGTTGCCAGCTCTGTGAGTTGGTGGAGAAGGAGCAAGTGAGAGAGAAAGAGACGAATGAAGAAGAAGTCGATGGGATGACTTCTCTGACTGGATGTTGAAGTCACCAAGAAGAACAAGTGGTGGGCAATTTGTTGTTACGACTTTATTCTCATTATGACTTTATTCTCACTCTACCACTTTATTCTCATAATTTTACAACTTTATTCTCATTTTACGACTTTATTCTCATAATTTTACTACTTTATTCTCATAATTTTACAACTTTATTCTCATTTTACGACTTTATTCTCATAATTTTAGGACTTTATTCTCACTTTCACTTTTATTCTCATTTTGACTTTATTCTCTTTATTCTCACTTTACCACTTTATTCTCATACTTTTACGACTTTATTCTCACTTTACTTAATTTTATTCTCATAATTTTACTTAATTTTATTCTCATAATTTTTACTTTATTCTCATTTTAGTTTATTCTCATTTTACTTTATTCTCATAATTTTAGGACTTTATTCTCACTTCTTACTTTATTCTCATTTTACTTAATTTTATTCTCATACTTTTACGACTTTATTCTCACTTTACTTAATTTTATTCTCATAATTTTACTTACTTTATACTCATTTTACTTAATTTTATTCTCATTTTTTTATTCTCATAATTTTACCACTTTATTCTCATTTTACCACTTTATTCTCATTTTACCACTTTATTCTCATAATTGTACAACTTTATTCTCATAGTTTTACAACTATTCTCATTTTACGACTTTATTCTCATAATTTTATAACTTTATTCTCATTTTACGACTTTATTCTCATAATTTTACCACTTTATTCTCATTTTACGACTTTATTCTCATTTTACGACTTTATTCTCTTTTTTTACTTTATTTATTCATTAATTCTTGTAATTTTATGACTTTAATCTCACGATTTTACGACTATTCTCATAATTTTACAACTTTATTCTCATTTTACGACTTATTCTCAGTTTACTTAAATCTCATATTCTCTGACATATTTTAGTTTAAGCTATCATGAGAATAGATTTGCCAATTTATTTTGCTGTTATACAAACTTTTCTAATGCTTTGTCATGTCATGTCATTTTAGCAGGCGCTTTTATCCAAAGCGACTTACAATGGAATTGAGTATCAGCCAGGGGCGGAGTTGAACTTGTGACCGTTGCGACCATGATGTCTTTCGCACACAGGGGTCTTAACCACTGAGCCACTCCACCCCTTTGTAAAACACTCACTCTCCCTGCACCAAACCCCATAGAGAAAACCAGTGATTTTAACATCACAGCACACAGGAGTTGTTGATCCACTGCTGCCATCAGTGACAAATTTAAATGTGTTATTTTGTGCATTCTGTGTTCAGATTCACCTCAGTGACACAGTGACCACACGAGGCAGCAGACGACGAGCAGCTCCTGTGTCCCTGTGAGCTAAAAACACAGATCTTCTCTATGTGGTTTGATGTGAGAGAGTGTTTCCAGTGTGTTTTGATCTTTATTCTGGTATTTCTCATTAAAGATTACAGCTTTGTGTCCTTCATGAATATGTATGTAGAAAAGTGTAATCATGAGAAATGTTGTTTCTGGTGAGATTCACCTGGAAGAGAATTAATTCCGACCAATCAGCAGAGGAGAAACACGTCGATCCGCCTGCACACAATCATCTCACCACTGATCCTATTAAAGTTTTACCAGAGTCAGGATTTAGTGCAGCAGACACATGGTTTACACTCAGATATAATCCCACACTCTCTCAATCCTGGTTACATAATGAGGTGTGTGTGTGTGTGTCTCTCTCTGTGGCTGTGAGACGTGAAGCCTGGGGCTTAAATGTGTTCACCGCTGTCTCTTCACTCGGTGTTTTTACAAACTAATTGTTGCCTCAGGGACAAAAGTTTCACTCACAAACACAGCAGTGATCGCTTAGCTTCTCTGTCAACAACACTCTGTCTATATCTGTGTGTGTGTGTGTGTTCTCTTAGCAGTTTAGCATTAGCAAGTGTAGATCACGCGAGCGTGTTCATGCTAATTAGCACATTTTGTGTCCCAGTTTAAGTCAGTTTTCCAACTCGAAAAACTGGAGCAACCGTAGGCTTCCAAGATGGCTGCCACTTTTAATATCACTTTAGTTGTTTTTCTTTCTCAGTAAATTAGTCGCACACATAGTTCTGTTTCTGTGTGTGAGCTAAATACCGTGTTTGTAGAGTCTCGCTGTCAACTGGAATTACTAAAACATGGCTAATGGTGGCTAGCCCAGGCCCATGAACATGGTGTTCTTCAAGGAGCACAGGAGCTACGTGTGCTAATTATACTAAATAACACTTTTATATCGCAGTAGCTATGTGTGCTAAAGCTTAATGGCACACTTCAATGACATCAACTACATGTGCTAAAGCTAGCACATTCAGATCACAGGAACTAAGTGAGCTAATGTTAAATAGCACGTTTAGATCACAGAAGCTACATGTGCTAATTATGCTAAATAACATTTGTTTACATCACAGTAGCTGTATGTTCTAAAGCTATATAGTACATTTAGATCGCAGTAGCTATGTGTGCTAAAGCTTAATGGCACACTTCAATGACATCAACTACATGTGCTAAAGCTAGCACATTCAGATCACAGGAACTAAGTGAGCTAATGTTAAATAGCACGTTTAGATCACAGAAGCTACATGTGCTAATTATGCTAAATAACATTTGTTTACATCACAGTAGCTGTATGTTCTAAAGCTATATAGTACATTTAGATCGCAGTAGCTATTTAGATCGCAGTAGCTATGTGTGCTAAAGCTTAATGGCACACTTCAATGACATCAACTACATGTGCTAAAGCTAGCACATTCAGATCGCAGGAACTAAGTGAGCTAATGTTAAATAGAACCTTTAGATCATACGAGCTACATGTGCTAATTATGCTAAATAAATTTTTTTTACATCACAGTAGCTGTATGTTCTAAAGCTATATAGTACATTTAGATCGCAGTAGCTATGTGTGCTAAAGCTTAAAGGCACACTTCAATGACATCAACTACATGTGCTAAAGCTAGCACGTTTAGATCACAGGAGCTACATGCGCTAATGTTAAATAGCACATTTAGATCACAGGAGCTAAATGGGCTAATTATGCTAAATAACTTTTTTTACATCACAGTAGCTGTATGTTCTAAAGCTATATAGTACATTTAGATCGCAGTAGCTATGTGTGCTAAAGCTTAATGGCACACTTCAATGACATCAACTACATGTGCTAAAGCTAGCACATTCAGATCGCAGGAACTAAGTGAGCTAATGTTAAATAGCACCTTTAGATCACAGGAGCTACATGGGCTAATTATGCTAAATAACATTTGTTTACGTCACAGTAGCTGTATGTTCTAAAGCTATATAGTACATTTAGATCGCAGTAGCTATGTGTGCTAAAGCTTAATGGCACACTTCAATGACATCAACTACATGTGCTAAAGCTAGCACATTCAGATCACAGGAACTAAGTGAGCTAATGTTAAATAGCACGTTTAGATCACAGAAGCTACATGTGCTAATTATGCTAAATAACATTTGTTTACATCACAGTAGCTGTATGTTCTAAAGCTATATAGTACATTTAGATCGCAGTAGCTATGTGTGCTAAAGCTTAATGGCACACTTCAATGACATCAACTACATGTGCTAAAGCTAGCACATTCAGATCGCAGGAACTAAGTTAGCTAATGTTAAATAGCACCTTTAGATCACAGGAGCTAATGGGCTAATTATGCTAAATAACATTTGTTTACATCACAGTAGCTGTATGTTCTAAAGCTATATAGTACATTTAGATCGCAGTAGCTATGTGTGCTAAAGCTTAATGGCACACTTCAATGACATCAACTACATGTGCTAAAGCTAGCTAAGTTAGCTAATGTTAAATAGCACCTTTAGATCATACGAGCTACATGTGCTAATTATGCTAAATAACATTTTTTTACATCACAGTAGCTGTATGTTCTAAAGCTATATAGTACATTTAGATCGCAATAGCTATGTGTGCTAAAGCTTAATGGCACACTTCAATGACATCAACTACATGTGCTAAAGCTAGCACATTCAGATCGCAGGAACTAAGTGAGCTAATGTTAAATAGAACCTTTAGATCATACGAGCTACATGTGCTAATTATGCTAAATAAATTTTTTTTACATCACAGTAGCTGTATGTTCTAAAGCTATATAGTACATTTAGATCGCAGTAGCTATGTGTGCTAAAGCTTAAAGGCACACTTCAATGACATCAACTACATGTGCTAAAGCTAGCACGTTTAGATCACAGGAGCTACATGCGCTAATGTTAAATAGCACATTTAGATCACAGGAGCTAAATGGGCTAATTATGCTAAATAACTTTTTTTACATCACAGTAGCTGTATGTTCTAAAGCTATATAGTACATTTAGATCGCAGTAGCTATGTGTGCTAAAGCTTAATGGCACACTTCAATGACATCAACTACATGTGCTAAAGCTAGCACATTCAGATCGCAGGAACTAAGTGAGCTAATGTTAAATAGCACCTTTAGATCACAGGAGCTACATGGGCTAATTATGCTAAATAACATTTGTTTACGTCACAGTAGCTGTATGTTCTAAAGCTATATAGTACATTTAGATCGCAGTAGCTATGTGTGCTAAAGCTTAATGGCACACTTCAATGACATCAACTACATGTGCTAAAGCTAGCACATTCAGATCGCAGGAACTAAGTGAGCTAATGTTAAATAGCACCTTTAGATCACAGGAGCTACATGGGCTAATTATGCTAAATAACATTTGTTTACGTCACAGTAGCTGTATGTTCTAAAGCTATATAGTACATTTAGATCGCAGTAGCTATGTGTGCTAATGGGTAATGTCACATTTCCTAAAATTCTTTTCATGAACTAAAAGTTTCTGTGTGTGTGTGAGAGAGAGAGAGTGTGTGAGAGTGTGTGTGTGTGTCGGCGCAGCATAAGTCAGTGTGACATAACTCAACAGTCTCGTGACTAAAATGCAAAGAGCTGCAGTTTGTTTTGCCCGTTTATTTTCTCTGGTGTCAGAAAGGCGGGGAAGTTAATCTGGACTCAGCTGTTCTGTTGATCCATGGGTGCGTGTGTGTGTGCGTGTGTGTGTGTGTGTGTGTGTGTGTGTGTGTGTGTGTGTGTGTGTTCTGCTGATCCATGGATATGAAGAAGAGAGACTTCTGCCATCACTCCACACCTTATTTCACCTGAGCAGCACTGTGAGCGACACACTGTTATCTATCACTCCACTGTGTGTGTGTGTGTGTGTGTGTGTGTGTGTGTGTGTGTGTGTGTGTGTGTGTGTGTGTGTGTGTGTGTGTGTGTGTGGAGGAGAGAAGGCAGATGAAGAGGAGGAAACAAAATTCATCTCTGTGAATAAATTTAAAATGTGTTTCGTTCATGTTTGACCTCACAGGCTGAAGACTTGGCCTGATAAAGGGATCATTCAGGTGTCAGCCTTAATCTCAACCGTCTGTAGTCTATATGTATATATATATATATATATATATACATGTATATATATATATATATATATATATATATATATATATATATATATATATATATATATATATATCTTAACAACATGTTGACTACTTTAACTCACCTTTAGACAAACTTTTTCCGACAGGAAACTGAAGTTTGTAAACCTCTCGTTCTCCTGCACCAAACCCCAGAGAGAAAGTCAGGGATTGTAGCTCACAGGTCACAGGAGTTGTTGATCCACTGCTGCCTCCATCGGTGAGTAAATATGTCATATTTGTTTACTTGGGCATTTGAAATCCTTTGTTCACATTAACCTCAGTGAGCCAAATCTGCTGATTTCCTCGATGGACTTTGGTGCGGGAGAGTAAACCGCTTTCAAAGTGACACAAACCAGTGAACTGCATCTGAATGTGCATATTTGTACAGTAAATTGTTGACTGGTGTCGTCTCATCCGTGTAGATCACGTGACTGTGAGAGCTGTGAGCAGCAGCAGCATCAAATAATCAATCACTTTAAAACACAGGGAGCTATTTTTAGACATGGATCAATGTTTGTGTGGTTTGATGTGGATCAGTTTTATTTATGAAGACTTTTAGGAAGATTCTGTATTTTCTAAGCTTATTTAATCAAATATTGTTTTATAAAAACATGTTTTTTTATGTTTGTTATGATGATCTCTTGAGAAATAATTGATTTGTTGAGTCTTATTGTGATTAAACAACCATTTTTGACTGGAAAATGAAGTTTATCAACTGCTCACTCTTCCACACCAAACCCCATGCTGGTCCTCTGCTGCCTCGTGTGGTCACTTTGTGTCACTGAGGTAAATCGGAACGAAGAATTTCAAAAATAAGACATTTGAACTTATGAATGGAGACTCCTTCTGTGCTGTGATTTTCTCTATGGCTGATGACTGAGGATCTTTGAGGATATTTAAGGTGTTTTTTCACATTTTAACTCTTCACTTTCTGCCTCATAACTCGGACAGAATGACTGTTTGGTTTTATTTTGGAGTGACCTCTGACCTCTGACCTGATGATATCACAGCAGAGAAACAGGAAATTAAAAAAACGCTGAAGAATTCAACAATAAATTAAATGATCTCTGATGATGTTATATCTTGTAATTAATATGTTTTTGTTTGTTTTATCTGATCGTTTTAATGTTTTATCTCTTTTTTTAAATCAATAACTTTAATCTCATTATAATGAGTTTGTATCAATGAATTATGACTTTTCACCCTCAATATATTAGTTTTTTTTTACTCTTATCTCATAATTTCAGATTTGTTTGTCACATAGCTATGACTTTATCCCATAGTTATTACATTAAACATTTTTAACTTTCTTACCTCAGATGTTTTTATGGCTTATATTTCATATGAAAGACTTCTCTCATGATTATAAACTTTTATGTCATTATTTTTGATTATTTTACGTTTTATTTCATATTAATTACTTTTTAATCGTATCATACAGTGATTATAACTTTTCATATCTCATAATTTCAGTGTTTTGATTTAATAATTTTTACATTTTATTTCACATTAATGACTTTTCATCAACTTAGAGAAGACTTTATTATCGTTACACATTAGGGTTTAAAGAAATTGTGGAATATAATTATTATCATTATCTTGTAAATAACTTTTTATCTCATCATTTCAGCTTTTCTATCACATAACTATGACTTTATCCTGTAATTTCACATTTTAAGTAATAATGTTTAACTTTCTTACCTCATTATTTACATGTGTTTATGTTTTACATGACTTCTCTCATAATTTTAAACTTTTAAATCATAAATATTATTTTGTTATTATTTTTTTACGTTTTATTTCATATTAATGACTTTCTATGGACTTTATTGCCGTTACACGTTAGGGTTTAAGAACATTTATGAGATTTAATTATTATAATATTATATTTGTCAAAGTCTAAAAAATATTGACCTAACATGACCTGAGAATTCTAAGTTGTTTTTGTTTTCTGTTGCTGGTACACCTGTGTTTCCATGGTAACCACCTACATGTTATTTAATAAATAATAAATCAACAATAAATAGTTTTTTTCCCCGCGTGAATGTAATGAATTATGTGACTTTAACGTGATTTTGTTACACAAAAAAAAAATATAGCACACGAGCGGACCTCGGTGACGCACTACTGTGGCTTCACGCGCTGACGTCACTTCCTGTCAGGGACAGCGTGAGAGCCGCGGTTTGTCAGTCTCCTCTGAGCTTCTGTGGAGGAGCAACGTTCCGCTGCTGCTGGAGACACCGGAGACACCGACGACACCGGAGACACTGGAGACACGGAGCCGTGGGTCACAACTTCACCAACGGGAGGAAACAGAACCTGGTTCCGGATAAAAACTCTGGATTTTCTGTCGTTTGGAACTAAAAGCGTCACCGGAGCTGATGTTAGGAAACTCCTGAGGACTCGGAGTCAGCACCGGAGGATAAAAACAACTTTTATCTCTTTTTATTCTATTTTATTTTCTTGTGTTTTGTCTTTTTTTGTTTGTTTTTTTTTGCTGTGGAATAAATTCCGCGGCTCCGGCTCTCGCTGCTTTCAGCGGCCGCGGTTGTGGTTCTCTCCGCCCGCAGCGCAGAGCAGGTGGTGACGGTGAGAGACACCGGAGACTGTGAGGTCACCTGACCTGACCACACACACACACACACACACACAGAGGCTCAGGCTCCAGGTTTGACGCATTTTTACGCACGAAGTTTCTCAGAATATAACGAGGTTTTTGTTTTTTTAAGTCTGAATCATGTTCGTTAATGAGTTAAGATAAAGTGGAATGATTAATGATTTGGATCAAACGGTGAAGTTTCAGAGGAAGTTTACGGATCGTCGGTGAAGCTCAGAGCCGCAGAGCGCGTCCTCCTCCCGCCGCCGCCGCCATGCGCAGCGCCGCCGGACTGAGCCCGCTCCTCGCGCTCCTCCTCCTCCTCCAGCCCGCAGCGGCTGCCTCAGCTGCCCTTTAACACGCACCGCCCGCCGCCACTGCGCCACCATGAGCAGCACCGACCTGGAGCGCGTGTCGCTCAGCTCCTCCGCCAACTCCGTGGCCTCGTCCAGCGCGCGCACGCTGTCGGCCAACGTGCGCAAGCTGCACAACGCGCTCAACCTGCTGCTCAACGACTTCGAGCGCGAGCAGTTCATCCACTGTCTCAACGTCTACCACTCCAAGCGCAACGTCTACGACCTCGTGCAGACGCTCCACGTCATCCTGAACGCGCCCAGCAAGCGGCAGCTGCTGCCGATGCTGCGGCTCGTCATCCCGCGCTCGGACCAGCTGCTCTTCGAGCAGTACACGTCGGAGGGACTCTACCTCAAGTCGGATTTAGTCGCGACGAGCAACGGCAGCGCGGAGCCCGCGGCGGGACTCGACTTCCCCCGCAGCGCGAGCCCGACTCCCCCCGCCGCGCACCTGTCGCCCTCCGGAGCCGCGCCGGAGCTGCAGGTGGCGCTGCGCGGCTCCCCGGACAGTTTCAGCACCAGCAGCGACGGGACAGCTCCGCTGGTGCCGCTGCTCGGCAGGAACTTCATCCACGAGCCACCGGGGGCGCTGCGCCAGGTCAACATGAAGCGGCACAAGAGCAACGAGGGCCTGGGCTTCAGCATCCGCGGGGGCTCGGAGCACGGCGTGGGCATCTACGTGTCCCTGGTGGAGCCCGGGAGTCTGGCGGAGAAGGAGGGGCTGCGCATCGGAGACCAGATCATGAAAGTCAACGACAAAGTGTTTGATAAAGTCACGCACGCGGAGGCTGTCAAGGTAACAAGTTTTCTCTCTCTCTCTGTGTGTGTGTGTGTGCGCGTGTGTGTGTGAGCGCGCGCTGGGTCATGTTGTGATGGACAGGTGCGTTTCAAGAGGGCGGGGCCTGACCATGTACATGAGTAACAACTGAACAAAGAAAACAGAAACATTCTTCGAGTTTTATAAAAGAGAGAGGATAGTTTGTGCTTTTTAAAACATGGCTGCCAGCAAGGACACAAACAAAGTTTGACATAAGAACTAAGTTCACGTCTTTATCTCAACAGGAAACTGAAGTTTCTCACTCTGCCACACCAAAGTCCACAGAGAAAACCATTGATTTTATTAACCTCACACACACAGGAGTTGTTGATCCACTGTTGCCTCCATCACTAAGTTCAGATGTGTTCTTTTGTGATTTTGGCATTCACTCTGATTTAACTCAGTGACACAAACCGACCACACGAGGCAGCAGTAGACCAGCAGCTCCTGTGTCCCCGTGAGCTAAAATCACTGATTTTCTCCATGGACTTTGGTGTGGGAGAGTGAGTGGTTCACAAACTTCAGTTTCCTGTTGTAAGAGAGTCTAACGGTGAGATAAAGACGTGAACATGTTCTAAAGACATCAGAGATAATACATTGACCTTTGTGCCTCAATAAAACGCTCACTCTCCCACACCAAACCCCATAGAGAAAATCAGTGATTTAAGCTCACAGGGACACAGGAGCTGCTGGTCTACTGCTGCCTCGTGTGGTCACTTTGTGTCACTGAGGTAAAACTGAATGAAAAATTTCAAATGCAGAAGTCACAAAATAACACATGTGAACTCACTGATGAGGCAGCAGTGGATCAACAACTCCCGTGTCATTAAGAGCTTAAATGGCAGGTTTTCTCTCTGGGGTTTGGTGCAGGAGAGTGAATGGTTTCCAAACTTCATTTTCCTGCTGTAAAAAGCTGTTTAACAGTGAGATAAAGTATATTTAACATGTTCTTAACATATCACAGACCTTGTCTGGCAGCAGCTGTTTTCAGTGAGAGCGATTCTCCATGTTTGTTTGTTTGATTGACGACTCCACAACTTCCTGTCAGGAGGAGAATGTCATTAAAGCGTGCAGGTAACAAGACACTTGACAAGGCAGGTGGTAACCATAGACACACTGTGTGTGTGTGTGTGTGTGTGTGCGCGCGTGTGCACGCCTCGCTGCTCTGCTGTTGTGAACTAAGAATAAAAACTGGGACGACTTCAGTCCAGTTTGCTTTGTTGTCGACACAAGAAAGTGTAAAGATTCAGGGCTGAAAGTTGTGATTATTCTGTTGATTATTTTCTTTATTAATTGATCGTTTGGTTCATAAAATGTCGGAAAATGTTTCCCAAACCTCAAAATAATGATGTTCTCTAATATCTTTTTATCCACAAAGCAAAAACTGTGTATTTAAGTTTACTCTTATGGTTTAATTAAGCCTTTCACAAACTTTCCTTTTAAAGTAATCATTTAAAGTGGAAGAATCTGCCATAAAAGCCATGAATATGAAACCTTAATAGTGGATAATGAGAGAAAACTGACATTCACTGAATTTTACCATCTATGAAGTAATGATTATTCTCATAGTTGATTATTTTCTTGTTTTTTTTGTCCATAAAATGCTAAAAAAAATCTTCCTTATGTCCATAAACCAGAATGATCCAGTTTGAATGATTTCTTTGTTACACGGAGCAAAGAAAGCAGGAAATATTCATGTTTATAAAGCTGAAAAATCAGAAAACTGGTGTTTAATCATTTTAAAAAAAAACCACATGAGAATGGACGAGTCGTCGGTTAGTTGTTGAAGTTTATTTTCCACTGAGGTGATGAAAGAGCAGGTGTGAAGACTGACGAGTTAGACAAAGGCCTCACAGGATCAGTGGTTTGATGAGTCTGTTATTCACCACACTGAAAATGAATGAATGAATGAATGAATGATGCTGTCTTTTACTGTAAACACTCATAAATCTGAGGTTTGTGGTTTTTTATACGTGAGGTTAAACGACTTATGGAGATCAATAGTGTATGTTATATCGATGTTTTCTTCTTCTACGCACTTTAAAAGCAGCATTTAAAGGGCGTTGTGTGTTTTTAAGTGTACAACAAAATACATTTTAGCCACTTAGCTTAAGTCTAATATGTGTTACGAATGGGGATGTCCTACTTTTTCACTTCCGATTCGATACCGATATTGATCTGATACGATATCAGCACCCGTGTTTCACAGGTAACAGCGTGTCTTCAGAGAACACCCCCTTTGTTTTCATTATTTTGGATTAGCCCAACCCACACAGGGTGAGTGACTCGTCCCGCAGGTAAACCCGGAGCCCTCAGTCGTACTTAGCTCCGTGTGTGGAGCTTCAGGACACATTTAAAACACACAAAGCTCTTGTCATGGCTGATTTTTGGGGTATAATTAACAAACGGAGGTTGTTGAAAGTCGACAGGTGGCGCTGGTTTACGAAATAATGTTGTTTTAGCAGCTTGCCTCGGGATGAGCTAGCATGGTGCTAATGGCTAATGGAGGTTAAAGAAAAATGTTTCACCTCTGAAATAGCAGTAGCGCACACACGCTGTTGTTGTGATCATGTGATCTACATGCATCCAACACGCAGAACCACAACGGCGCTGCTGGATAGAAGTGTTGTATCGGAGATTTTAGAGGCACTCCGATATAATCCGATATGCGTATTTTGGCTGATATTGGACCGATATCAATATCGGATCGGGACGTCCCTAGTTACGAATATGTCACATGCCACATTATTTCACTGTCCAACAGGAAACTGTAGTTTGTAAACCGCTCGCTCTCTCACACCAAAGCCCACAGAGAAAATCATCGTTTTTAGCTTGCGGGGACACAGGGGCTGCTGGTCTACTGCTGCCTCGTGTGGTCAGTTTGTGTCACTTCAGTTAATCTGAACAAAGGATTTCAAACGCTGAATTTTACAAAATAACACATGTGAACGTATGAAGGAGGCAACAGTGGATCAACAACTCCTGTGTCTCTGTGATGTAAAATCTTTGATTTTCTCTATGGGGTTTGGTGCAGAGAGTGAAGGGTTCAGAAAGTGGTACAAACTTCAAGGTTTCCTTATTTTTATACTTAAATAATCCCCATATTAGGGGATATTAGACGTCTGCATGTAATCCACCCATCTCTCTATCTACTTTGGTAAAAAGCCACATATGTGATTTATTTCCACGTACAAATGAGGCTTAAACCCTTGACAATAGTGTCAGTTTGTAAACGCAGCCGTGAACCTTCTGTGTGCGTTCACCTTCAGCGCTGAACGTCATCTCAAACTGTGATCACTTGAATACTAATGAGTGAATCATCCATTCACACAATCCCAATCAATTTTGTCCACGTTTAATCCGCCGAGCAGAGATTATCGATCTTCCCGAGTCGTTGTGATGAAATCAGTCCAGACCTCAACCAACGTTCATCTCTCTTCTTCTATTGTGTTTCTTTTTTCCTTCTCGTCGTCTGTTTTCTTTACGTTCACTAAATCGTTCATTGGTGGAGTTTGGTTCAGAACAGTTTCTATGTCTCCATGAGGAATAATCACCAGCGGTTCCATTCTTTGGCACCCTTCACTTTCAGGGTTTCAGAGTGAAATGGTACGGTCCAGTCAGGGTGACAAAATGTCTTCTTAAACAGATAAAATATTTACCGTGTTGTTGTCTAATCTCGAACGAAGAGGGATTATTGATCGTGTCTCTGCTTAGATTGAGTTCAAACAGGAAGTCAGTGTTTTTAGAATCACAGATCAATAATCTGTCCACAGTGAGAAAAGATGAGAGTTTAAAACTCTGTTTCTTTGTTTCTTTAATTACACAAAGTCAAGATTCTACGACGCAGAGGAAACGTGTGTGTGCGCGTGTGTGCGTGTGCGCGTGTGTGTGAGGTCAGAAAGAAAAGATATTTTTTGTCTTCACTTTAATTCAGTTGTGTTTATTGCACACATTTCAGAGAACCCGAATGTTTTGCTGCTGTTGTCTCGTCAGTTGAAGTTCCCCTGCTTATAGTTACGCCCACTTGTAGCCCCGCCCTTGTCTTTTAATTTGCATTACCACACCCTAACCCTGGCATGACCCTGATCAGAGTCACTGAATCTCTGTGTATCTGTGTGTGTGTGTGTGTGTCTCTGAGTATATGTGTCTGTGTGTGTGTGTGTGTCTCTGAGTATCTGTGTGTGTGTGTGTGTGTGTGTGTGTGTCTGAGTATCTGTGTGTGTGTGTGTCTATCTGTGTGTGTCTCTGAGTATCTGTGTGTGTGTGTGTGTGTGTGTGTCTCTGAGTATAGGTGTGTGTCTGTGTGTGTGTGTGTGTGTCTCTGAGTATCTGTGTGTGTGTCTGTGTCCTGTGTGTCTGTGTGTGTGTCTCTGAGTATCTGTGTGTGTGTGTGTCTATCTGTGTGTGTCTCTGAGTATCTGTGTGTATGTGTATGTCTGTGTGTGTGTTTGTGTGTCTCTGAGTATCTGTGTGTATGTGTATGTCTGTGTGTGTGTTTGTGTGTCTCTGAGTATCTGTGTGCCTCTGTGTGTGTGTGTGTGTGTGTGTGTGTGTCTCTGAGTATCTGTGTGTGTGTCTGTGTGTGTCTGTGTCTGTGTGTGTGTCTCTGAGTATCTGTGTGTGTCTGTGTCTGTGTGTGTCTCTTGATAAAGGCTGCAGGTTGTCGTTTCCTGCAGAGTCGATGTCTCGCAGTTGTGTGTGTGTGTCTGTCCCTCTGTCTCCTAACAGTCTGGCTTTGGCTCACGTCCCCGTTAAGATGCTGTCAGTTTTAGACTCTCCGTCCGTCCTCCTCGTCCTCTCGGTGACACACCGTCATTACCTGTGATTGTCATTATGACATCATCATTTATTTTATTAATAATTATTCTGTTAGGAAAAACAAACCTCAACTGTTCAATTCTTTGATACAGTACTGTCAAGTGATTAAATGTCCTCACTTTAACAAAATGTCCTCACTTTAAGTGTCCTCACTTTAACAAAATGTCCTAAATTTTCTGCCTTAATCAGACTAAGGCTTTAGTCAGACTAAGTCTACATGTGTAGGAGAAAATGTATTTATTGTCCATGTACGTCTGACTCCGCCTCCACAGGTGGCGTTGTATCTGTCTATTAGCCAATGTAGCTCTGTATGTTCTGTTTCCTGTCACAGAGGTCAAACTAAAACTAAATTAAAACTAAATTAAAACTCATCCCTGGAGTATTCAGTTTCTCCAGACTGGAGACAACCTGCTGCTGCGTCCTCTGCTCAGGAGACGACAGACGCCGCCGCAGTAAATGTGGTGCAGTGGCTTCAGGCTTCACCTCCAGACTCATGATGTTCATTCACGTTAGATCTTTAATAACAGTGAGCAGCAGAGTTTGGACTGTTTTTCTTCTTCTTCTTCTTCTTCTTCTTGGAGTAAACATGTAGCCAGTTGTTGCCTGAAGGCTCCTCCAAGGTTTAACACTTCACCACAGCACAGATGAATTATTCCTCTTCCTTTTAACCCCTGACTGACCATGAGAGAGACTCACAGGGACTCACAGTTTTCAGCTGGCAGACGTTTCTGGACAAACAGACTCACTAAGAAGACTAAAAAGTCCATACGTTGTTGTTTCTGCAGCCTCTGTCTTCTTCTGTCTGCCACAGATGCTTTTATTACAGTCTGTAAAAGCTCATTAGTTTATAAAACCACTCACTTTAAATGGTGTTTTACATCACAGGAGGCTCGTGGTGTTCAGTGTGTTCAGAGTCAGAGCAGCTGCTGTTAGAGAACCACACTGGTGTTTTAATCTGAGGCCAGTCAGTACTCTCAGTACTCTCAGTACTGATACTGTACTCTATATCACTGATACTACACCCTGAATATTCTATATCACTGATACTACACCCTAAATATTCTATATCACTGATACTATACTCTGCATACTCTATATCACTGATACTATACTCTGCATACTCTGAATACTCTATATCACTGATATTATACTCTATATCACTGATACTACACACTGAATACTCTATATCACTGATAATATACTATACTCTGCATATTCTATATCACTGATCTGCATACTCTGAATACTCTATATCACTGATATTATACTCTATATCACTGATACTACACCCTGAATACTCTATATCACTGATACTATACTCTATATCACTGATACTATACTCTGAATACTCTATATGACTGATACTACACCCTGAATATTCTATATCACTGATACTATACTCTATATCACTGATACTATACTCTATATCACTGACACTATACTCTAAATACTCTATATCACTGATACTATACTCTGAATACTATATATCACTGAATACTGTGCTCTGAATACTCTATATCACTGATACTATACTCTGTATCACTGATACTGTACTCTAAATACTCTGTATCACTGATACTATACTCTAAATACTCTGTATCACTGATACTGTACTCTAAATACTCTGTATCACGGATACTATACTCTAAATACTCTGTATCACTGCTACTGTACTCTGAATACTCTGTATCACTGATACTATACTCTCAATACTCTGTAATACTTGATATGGTGATGATGGAATATTTGGAATCCGTGGTACGATTCTTGGTGTCAGAGAGAAAATGATGAAAGCTGATTGAAGAGTGTGCGTCAGCTTCACTGTCGACTGTGTGGATTTATTTTCAGATAAAAAGAAGCAGCATTTTTTCACTGACTCATGTTTGGGTCTGAATATTTCTTCCTTCACGGCAGCAGAACATTTCTGACATGATATTTCTGAAATGTCGGGTTATGGCATCAGCACCACCGTGTTCTGAGCAGCTGAGATTTTTGGTTTTATCCACAAACTTATTCAATTTGAATGATTTCTTTCTTTTATGGAGCAAAGAATCATTCGGATAATATTCACATTTCAGACAGTTCATCATTATTTTGAAATATATTGAAACATTTGATAAAATGATATTGTGATTTATCGTGACGCTGAATTATTGCTCAGCTGTAAACAAAGTTGTCAGATATTTGCGTTTAACAAACAGTCAAATGAAAGGGTGAATCTATATTTGTAATTTTTGAAACTGGTGTTATTAAAGTGTCTCTCGGGGCGCAGCAGCTGTCCGTCTTTAACGTCCAGGAGCAGATTGAAGAGTTGGACCCGCTGCAAATCTGATTAAATAAAGTGCAAACTCACAGTTGCTACTTGAGAAAACTCCGCGTTGCCCTTGAGCCCCCGGTGGAACACTTATCACCTCACCGCTCCAGCGGCTCGTTTGGCCACCGGCTCGTACTGGCCGGCGTCCAGTCGTGAGGTGTTCGAGTATAAAAGCAGTCATGGCTTGTGTTTGGACAGTCAGCATTTCCTACTCTTCTTCTTCTTCTTTTGCTTCTTTTAAAGATGTTGGCAGATTGAATTTGTTGCTTCAAGGACGGAAGTGAAAAAACAAACAAAATACATGAATGGAACATTGAGCCGTCGTGTATCGAAACTCGTCTGTAACGCGTAATATCGTAAATACCCGATATTAATTCTTACATCAAGTTTCCTCTAGTTAGTTAGCCTATTGTAGGGCTAACTAACCAACGAATTATTATTTCTGCAATTGATTTGAGTATTTGTGTTACAGTGATTTTAAAACCTCAAAATTATATTCTCTAATGTCGTGTTTTCTCCTCAAACCAAAATGATTCCGTTTAAATTATTTATTTGTTAATATGAAACAAAGAAATGAGAAAATATTCACTTTTAGGAAGCTGAAAAATCTGAAAACAAACATTCAAACTGATTAATTAGTTAATGATTAATTTAGTAATCAATTAATAAGATTTGGCGTGGCTAGCTTTGGAGCTAACATCTAAGCTAGTCTCAGAAGTTAGAAAGTGATACTAATGCAGTGATAAAGCTAACAAATGCACAGCACTGTCTCAATTTAAGTGCGTTTGGAGTGGTGCTAACAGCTAAGCTTGTTTCTTCTTTTCTCAAATGTGATGCTAACATGGAGTCTGGAGTTACTACCTTTTTAACTGTAAAGATTTAGCTAGCATAAGACGGGCTCCCATCAGCATCAAAGCAAATAAGGAAGGAAGGAAGACTGAGGACACAGCAGCTTTGCTAAAGCTATCAAACACGCTACACAGCAGTTTTGTAGACTGTTGTGTTTGTATGTGCGTTTTAACCTTTTACTCACAAACCACTTTGTTTATATGTCAACAACACTTTTGTAAAACAGTAGTACAAGTCTTGGCTGTGTTTTTCCTCACATGGCTAGCAGTGGAGCTAACAGCTAAGCTAGTCTGAAAAGTTAAAAAGTGATGCTAATGGAGTGTTTAAGCTAACAGACACTGCATTATGTGGTTGGAGTGGAGCTAACATTTACGCTTGTTTCTTAGGAACAAAAAGTAAAAGTTGTTAAATGTGATGCAAGTGTGGAGTCTGGAGTTAACTACCATCATATTTTAAAGTTTGGGACACAGGAGGACACCGGGATCAATTTAGAGTGTCCAATTAACCATGAGCAATGGGAACTGGGTTACAAGACCAATTCCCTTTCGCTCAACCCTTATTTTGCACCATATTGAAAGTTTCTGATAAGCACCCAGCACTAATGGTTGCAAGACTTTTTAGACATTTTTCCCTCTGCTGCTCGTCGGCCAAAAGTTTTAAAAAAAACATAAAGAAGTCTCTTAATCCGGTAATTAATGGTGAGTGAGTGCTTTAAGTGGATGAGTGTGTGTGTGTCCAGCTTCTGCTCAGACAGGAGGACGAGGAGATTGTGCTGAGATTGAGATTGAGTGTTAGTTTGCGTCTTTGGCTGCAGAGTGAACATTTGGCAGCGTGAGAAGAAAACAGAGCGAGAGAGAAGCACAAACACAACTGAACTGAATGTGCTGATGAAAACGGAGGAAAAATCAAGTTTTCACTCTAAAAGAGTGGAAGAGTTGACCTGTATTTTTATATGATAACGATGAACCCAGATACATCCCTATCCGGCCCGCGGTATGTCAGTCATAAACACAGATGAACAAGTATTTATGCTGTGTAGCTTTTATTTTGAAAAGCCTGACGTAGCGACATGTGACGCTAGCCAGTTACCCCGACCTCCTAAAAATGTCGAATCACGTTAAAAAAAGCAAAGTTAATTCCAAATGGCGCGTTTTCAACAAGACTTGGACTGCTTAATATTGGGGGTGTAGGGGTCGTGGTCACTGCACTGCACCACAGTAGTATAGTATAATAGTATTCATTATATAGTGTAGTAATTGGATATTTTTAATAGAGTTGATTAGTAATTGTGTTTATTGTGTGTGTTTGTATGCTGCCAAATTGACTGCTTTTTTAGATAAAAGAGATAAAATTAAGTTAAAATTCATTCAAATTTGGCCCGGCCCTCAACAATATTTTTGGTTTCTCATGTGGCCCCTTGGGGAAAATAATTGCCCACCCCTGTTCTAAACCATTCACTCTCCCACACCCAATTCCATTGAAAAAAATCTGTGAAATTCTTCTTCTTCAACTTAATTTGAACTAATTATCACATTGAATAAAACTATCTCCACTATCTTCAGTCTACCGTGTCTTAAGAATAAGTTTTGCCACAATATTTTCACTGTTAGACATAGTTTACACTGACCCCTCACTTTGTAAATGGCTCGCTCCCTGCACCAAACTCCATTGAGAAAATTGGCTGTTTTAGCTCAAGGAGACACAGGAGCTGCTGGTCCACTGCTGCCTCGTGTGTTGAGTTAGTGTCACTGAGATGAACCTGAACCCTTAGACATTTGGACTTATTGAAGGAGGCAGAAGTGGATCAACGACTCCTGTGTCCCGTGAGCTAAAATCATTGTTTTCAATGGACTTTGTTGTGGGAACATCTGTTTCACATAGTGTACTCTTAAGTTGGCGTTGATATTATAAGTTGAGTTTTTTAGTAGGATTGTTGTCCTCATATATACCTCACACAACCCCACTTCAAAAAGTCCTGAACTACCCCTTTTTAGTGGCGTTCCATTCCTCCCTATAATTACCATGTGAAATATTTAGAATTTGCTTTAATTAAGTGGGCGGCTGCTGTGGCAGGTCTCAGAAGTGTTGTTTGTTCCACGCATGTCTAATGAATATTAAAGTGTTTACCGGCGTGGGAGGCTTAATTGTGTCGGGATGAGAGACGACGGACGGAAACAAACCGTCGACGATGTCTCACTCGTTTTATTTAAACCTATATTTAAGCTTTTAGACTTGTTGATGTTTTATTTTGCCCTTCACTGCCTCCTTTTATTCTCGTGTCAGGTTTGTTTTTATCTGCTATCATGTGTTCACCACTTCATTTTGGTCGTGAGACAGATTTTTTTCCTGATTTCTGCTGCACCAAATCCCATTGAGAAAATGTGCGATTTTAGCTCATGGGGATACAGGAGGGTGCTGGTCTACCGCTGCCTCGTGTGGTCAGTTTATGTCACTTACGTAAAATCAAGTGAAGGAATTTAAACACAGAATTCACAAAGTTACACGTGTGAAGTTAGTGACGGAGGCAGCAGCGGATCAACAACTCCTGTTTGCCTGAAATCCTGCCTCCATCACTAACTTCACATGTGTTATTTTGTACGTTCGGTGTTTGAATTCCTTCGTTTGATTTGACCTAAGTGACATAAACTGACCACACGAGGCAGCAGTGGACCAGCACTTCCTTTATCCCCTTGAGCTAAAATCATACATTTTCTCAATGGGATTTGGTGCTGGAGAAATGTAGTATTTTTTCCCTTTGCTCTTCATACTGTACTGTACAGCTCCTCCCCTCCTCTCCCTGTGGTATCACATACCTCATCATTCTGTCCGTCAGCGTTAGCCCCCCCCCCTCTGGTCGTCACACCTGGGTTCCGCTGCCAAAGTGAGACTTCATTGTCGCGGGCTAATTGCTTCACGATGGATCGGCCAAATGCTCGAGTTCACGTTGAAGGTGTCCCTAATCCATCACCCGGCCTCCGCGGCACTAAATCACCGGAAGCAGCCATTAATATCTGGTCATGGAGCGTCTGAGTCTGAGCTGCGTTTCTGCTCGTTCTCTGTGTGAAGTTCAGTGAAATGATGTCTGACTCTGGGAGAACCACAGTTTGACACCCGTGGTCTAATGGTGCATTTACATCGACCGCTAAATGATTCTCAAGCAGTTTCAGACTGTGATCGTTGAGACTTTCAACTGACGAGTCGTCATCTGTGGCTCCGGCTGAAGTTCAGGAAGTTCTCGTGACACAGAAAGAGTTCTGAAATATTCTACACAAAAATGTACTCAAGGTACTTGGTTACTTTTTTAACAAGGTTGTTGACCATGTATTGTGTCGTATCATATCATATTGTACCGCATTGCGGTGTTCCATATCACGTTGTTCCGTACTGTATCGCATCGCATCGTATCATACTGTCGTATCGCATTGTATCACGTGGTACTGTATCGCATTGTACTGTATTGTACAGTATTGCATTGTACCGTATCGTACCGTATTGTATCATATCGTTCCTTATCGTATCGCATCATATTGTGTCTTAACCTGCAATCTTTTATGCCCGATCGCTGTTCTTCAGATTTGCTTAGGACGTCACTCTTCGTAACTTACTGTGTTTATACAGCAAGGTGTTGTCATGGAGACAGTTACAAAAAAACGTAGAGATTATATTTTTTGCAGAAAAGAATAGAAAGTTAAAAATTGTAGAAACATAAGACCTTAAAGATAGGGATGTCCTGATCCAATATTGATATCGGATATCTGTCCAGTATCAGCCAAAAAATGAGTATCGGATTATATGGGACTGCCTTTAAAATCTCCGATATAAGCGCTCCGATACAACAGTCCATTCCGCTCCAGCTCTTCTATCCAGCAGCGCCGTTGTGATCACGTGGGCTCTGCGTGTTGGATGCACGTCGATCACATGATCACAACAACAGTGTGTGTGCTACTGCTATTTCAGAGGTGAAACATTTTTCTTTAACCTCTGAATTCAGAGGCCATGAAGCCGCACAGAGAGCACGAGCTAGCCATTAGCACCACGCTAGCTCATCCTGAGGTGAGCTGCCAAAACAAATTTTTTTCATAAACCAGCGCCACCTGTCGACTTTCAACAGCCTCCGTTTGTTTATTATACCCCAAAAACCAGCCATGCCGAGAGCTTTGTGTGTTTTAAATGTGTCCTGAAGCTCCACACACGGAGCTTAGTACGTCTTAGCTGAGCCCTAGGACCAGCCCTGGGCTCCGGGTTTACCTGCGGGACGAGTCACTCACCCTGTGTGGGTTGGGCTAATCCAAAATAATGAAAACAAGGGGGGTGTTCTATGAAGACACGCTGTAACCTGTGAAACACGGGTGCTCTGAAAACACCCCCATTAGCACTTGGTACTTTCCTCCTGATGAAACTAACTACAACTAACTACACTACATGGCCCTGCGATGGACTGGCGAACTGTCCAGGGTGTACCCCGCCTGTCGCCCCATGTAGCTGAGATTGGCACAGCCCCCCCGCGACCCTCTGGTGGAGGATAAAGCGGTAGATGATGACTGACTGACCGACTACACTACAAAATAAGTAAAGTATGTATGAGTCGTGCTGATAGCGTATCGGATCAATATCGATATCGGCCAATACTCAAGGCTGCAATATCGGTATCGTATCGGAAGTGAAAAACTACTTAAAGACCTAAAAAAACTAACAATAAAATACTGTAGAAAATATAAATAAACAAATAAAAACAGGTAAAACCAACGTCTCACACTGAGTCTGAAGCCAAAGAGTAAAAATGTTTTTTAAGATGCGTTCGCTTAAACATGGTCGTCATGGTGTCACTGCAGCAGCTCTGCTCTGAATATCAATGAGCTCACATTCTTCTAACGTTCATTATTATTTCACTTGTGACTGTGGCTGCCTGACAGGTGTAATTATGAGACACACACACACTCACACACACACACTGTGAGCTGTGATGGACCTGTGTGTGTGTGAGTGTGTGTGTGGGCGACCAAAATGACTACACAGACTGGAAGTTCACTGGCCCTTAGGTCATTTTGAGTTTGAGGCCCCTGAGTTAAGATTTAAGTGTGTATGTATTTAAATTGGTTGTAAAATTACTTGCTAGATTATGCACCAATTTGCTCTTGTTGTGATTTATTTTGAGCAATGAAAACAGAAAATATTCACAATATACAGTATACAAACTATATATATATATATATACAGTTAGTTTTTTAAATCCCTAAAACTTGAAGTGAAATAGTTTCCCCTGGTATCTTATGGAATTGTACTGTACCCGGTTCTATCGTATCACATCGCATCGTACGTAATTTTGCAAAATGACATACATATGTAAATAATGTAAATAATAATGATGTTTCTCAAATGTCTTTTTTGGTCTACAAGCCAATTGTTTTAGTCATTTATTTGTTATATGGAGCAAAGAAACCTTTGAATGGCAGGAATCAAAGTGTATGATATGTATCTATAGATGTAAAGAATCTCACCTCATTGAACAGTTTTGCTTTTTAATGCCTGAAATGGTTTCCCCGGCCACTGCACAACTCCATTACTGCGCGGCGTAATGCGTTTGACACCGACTCAATCCCTGAAGTGTTTTTAAAAATGACTTTGTCAAACCTGAAAACCTTTTTCCTCAGACGACACAAATCGCCAGAGAAAAGAAAACACAATGAGGTTAAAGCCTGACATTTTGCGTGGTTTGAGCTCATGTCAGGATTTATTTGTACGTGTGCTCGTGTTCAGGTGTAAAAACATGTTGTCACCGGGGGCAACAGACACACAGACACACAAAAAGTTTGTGTCACTTTGTGTCCAACGCTGATTCTCCTGCACCAAAGTCCATCGAGAAAATCAGTGATTTTACATCACGGCACATGAGAGTTCCTCTGCTGCCTCGCTCAACAAGTTCAAATGCTGTTTTTGAAATAGATTAAGATAGATAAAATAGGTTAATCTAATAGATTATATTAACTTCAGTGACACAAATTGACCACAAGAGGCAGCAGTGGACCAGCAGCTGCTGTGTCTGTGAAAGCTAAAATCACTGATTTTCTCTATGGACTTTGGCCCTGTTCATAACTTCTGTTGTAGGTAGTTCTTCATTAAGAGGTGACAAATTCTTAATCTCAGTTTGGTGTTCTTAAAATCAGTTTAATGTTCTTAATCTCAGTTTGGTGTTCTTAAAATCAGTTTAATGTTCTTAATCTCAGTTCAAAATGCTTAATCTCAGTTTGGTGTTCTTAAAATCAGTTGAATGTTCTTAATCTCAGTTGAATGTTCATAATCTCAGTTTGGTGTTCTTAAAATCAGTTTAATGTTCTTAATCTCAGTTTGGTGTTCTTAAGATCAGTTTAATGTTCTTAATCTCAGTTCAAAATTCTTAATCTCAGTTTGGTGTTCTTAAAATCAGTTGAATGTTCTTAATCTCAGTTGAATGTTCATAATCTCAGTTTGGTGTTCTTAAAATCAGTTTAATGTTCTTAATCTCAGTTTGGTGTTCTTAAGATCAGTTTAATGTTCTTAATCTCAGTTCAAAATTCTTAATCTCAGTTTGGTGTTCTTAAAATCAGTTGAATGTTCTTAATCTCAGTTTAATGTTCTCAATCTCAGTTCAAAATTCTTAATCTCAGTTTGCTGTTCTTAATCTCAGTTTAATCTTTTTAATCTGAGTTTAATGTTCTTAATCTCAGTTTGTTGTTCTTAATCTCAGTTTAATCTTTTTAATCTGAGTTTAGTGTTCTTAATCTCAGTTCAAAATTCTTAATCTCAGTTCAAAGTCCTTAATCTCAGTTTAATGTTCTTAATCTCAGTTCAAAATGATTAATTTTAGTAAAACGTTATTAATCTCAATTCAGAATTCATAATCTATGTTTAAATTCCTTAATCTCAGTTTAATGTTCTTAATCTCAGCTCAAAAGTTTCTCTCCAGACCAGAAGTTCGCTCCTCATATTTTCTAGACTTCTATGTCTGAGAAGCTAATGGTTCCTCCTCTTCCTCCTCTTCCTCCTTCATTGCAGGTAGTCATTCATCTGAAATATCATTCCACATATTTCCCTCCACTTTAAACCCTCATAATTTAAGATGACACACGCGCACGCACACACACGCACACACACGCACACACACGCACATGCACACGCACACACACACACACACACACACACACACACACACGCACACGCACACACAGTGACTGCAGGGTTCTAGGAAGATTGAAAACTCAAGGGCGATTCAGGTGACATCACGTAATTCGCCCTGGGTTGAATCCTCCGCTGTAATATTTCTATCAGACGATCAGACGTGAGAACTCGCTCTGATTGGTTCAGGGTTGTTTTTTTTTATTCCCAGGGTCAAAAACAAGCCGCTGATGATCGGACACAGATTATGATCCTGACAAGGTGGCGAGAGACTTAAAATCTGCCACAGAGCACACGGATAATTGACTCCATGTTGCTGCGAGATGATTATTATTTAATCTGTGGGTTGTTGTCTGTGTTTTGGTGATGGATTGAACAGACGAGGAGGAAAAAACTGATATGAGGAGGAGGAGGAGGAGTGAGGAGGAAGAGGAGTGAGGACAGACAGCAGCAGATTGAGCTGGACCTTTTTCATCCTTTCACAGAATCCAATTCACAATTTTCACTGACATCCCTGTTTCGTTCTCTGCTGATGGATTTATTTGAACTCTGCAGGAGAGAGAGAAGAGGGAGAAGATGAGTGGACAAGAAGTCTTAAAGGGAGAGTTAAGGTTTTTTTTAGGATTGACTTTGCTGCTTTATTTCATAGTTTAACGACGTTTTCTGACAGGAAACTCAAGTTTCACTCCCCCACACCAAAGTCCATTGAGAAAATCGTCATTTTTACGTCACAGCACTCGGGAGTTGTTGATCCACGTTTGCTTCGGTTGACTAAGTTCAAATGAGTCTCTTTGTGATGTCAGTGTTTGATAACCTTCGTTCGGAGTTAACGCAGTGACACAAACTGACCACACGAGGCAGCAGCAGACCGGCAGCTCCTGTGTCTCCATGAGCTTAAAACGCTTGTTTTCTTAATGGAGTTTGGTGCGGGAGAGTGAGGGGGTTCAAAGTCAGATAAAACTTCAGTTTCCTGTTGCAAGAGACTGAACCTGTGTGTCTTATATTAGATCTAGACCAGGGTTCTCAAACTGACCCATGACCTTTGCATCCGAACATCTCGTCTGGCCACTAACCTTTTTTTGAAAAAACAACTATTCAGTAGGGTTAGGCAATATGAGCTTAAAAATATCACAACATTCCATTCTGATATTCCAATAAACACAAGTTTGTTGTATTAGTGGTAAAATATGACAGATATTTGACAGAATTTCAAAATAAAAGTGTGTGTTCATATGGGACCATACATAGTTCACAATAAAAGTGTGTTTATCATTCAAAATGAATCTATTACTAAAACAAAAACAAAACCATACAGAAATAACTCCATGTAATTAATTGGAGGGCCACATGTGGCCCACGGGCCTCAGCTTTGAACCCCTCTGCATGATAAACCTGAAGTTTGCCTTTAATGTTTGTGAAGAAGCAGGAAAAGTAAAATAAAATGTCTGTTTGTTACCTCGTGTCATGAACACTGATCTGGTCAGGACCAGGAAGTCCACATGGAGACCAAAAACCTGGTCCTAATGAGGCAGAACCTCATCTGTAAAAGGGAACTGGTTAAGTTTAGGGCTAAGATTTGGATTGTGGTTAAGTTAAGTTTAAGGGTCTGAGGAATGCATTAAATGAGTGTCCTCGCTAAGAGTGATGTACGCGTGTGTGTGTGTGTGTGTGTGTGTGTGTGAGACGTTCTTCCACATGAATAAGGGACATATTTAAGTGTTTTGTCCTCTGCTGCAGACGTTTCTCAGATTAAAGACAAAGTCGACCATGCTGCCTATTTAAAGCTGTGCTACGTAACTTTGGTTGTCGTTGTTGTTGTTACTCAGACTATTATGGACAATTATTTGTTTAGTGTATGTGAACACAGACTGTCAGGCAAAACTACCAGACCTGACTGAGGGAGTGTTCTGGTTGCTCCTTTAAACAGACCTTTAATAGGGTTTTAGGATCAGGTTCATGTTAGATTTAGGTTACCTGGTTTTCCTTATGTTGTGGGGACCTTGATCTGTTCAGAGTAAGTCTCCAGGAATGTGATGTCCTCTAAAGTCATGGAAACCTGTGTGTGTGTGAGCGAGAGAGTCAGTCCAGATTCAGGACGAGTCAATCGTTGTGGACATGAAACACTCAGTGTGTTATTGCCTTCTAACTCCAAACCCAAGGCCCCACACACACACACACACACACACACACACATGCACACACACTATTTTGCATGGCTTTAAACTTTTTAAACTTTGAGGGGACTTCAAAAATGTCCCCTCACTCACAAACACACACATATTCTCAGTGAGGACACTGATGGACATACTGCTTTTCTGAGCCCCTTTAACCCTTAATTGTAGCCTCATTTTAGTTCTAAAACCAGGTCTTTTGACTCTTTTTTTTTAGGAAACCTGTTACGTACTGCAGCTTTAAACGGGCAGCTTTTAAGAACCAGCTGCTGTGTCTTTAAACGCTGAGAGATGACTGCAGCAGAGGGGACTTAAAAAATGTCCCCTCTTTATGTGTAAGGACGCTGGATTCCACTGTTGGATGCACACACACACACACACACACATAGGCTGTGTCTCTGTGGGACATTTTCTCCTCTGTGCCTCAGGTGCTGAGTGGCGTCATTATGAAAGCAGCTGGAATTCTCATTTGCCTCTTGGTTTGAAAAAACCACCACAGCTCTATTTTCCACTCTGACGTACTCGTCCTCGTCCTCATCCTCGTCCTCGCCTTCGTCCTGCGTCTGCCGCCGTTAGCTTAGCGCGGACATGTGTGGAGACGCTGTCTTCCCATGTGTCGAGAGGACGCTGAACTTGTCTCGGCTCCAGTGAGACAGCGTTTGCTCCTGTGATGTCTCACAGAGACGTTGGATCATCGGCTCCCCCTGTGGGCCAATTACCACAGATTATGTCTTTGTGGGAACACACACACACACACACACACACGTGTGTGGTCGTATCAAACAAAAGTCTCACCAGATTAAAATGATATATGTTAAAGCTGCAGTACGTAACCTTTTGTAAACACATGTTGTGACACTAGTTTTATATTTTTCTCTTTTTATTCCATATTTTGCGTTTGTATTTTCTTGTTTTATGTATTTTTTGTTGCATATTATATTTATAATTCTGACCCTTTAGCTCAGAGGTCTCAAACTTGTGGCCCGTGGACCACATGTGGCCCCCTTATCGATTTTGTACGGCCCACCACTCAATATCAAGTTATAGTATATAGTCTTTTATTTAACTTTGCATCATGAATTATTCTTTTTGTAGATTGTTTGATTTTGAAATAAACACTTTTATTTTGAAATTGTGTGACATTTTGCGACAAACATCATTATTATTATTATGGTGATATAAAGAAGTTTAATCCTTCACCTCCAAACAGGCTCTGTGAGGCAAAACTATCAGACCTGACTGACTGAGGGAGCGTTTGTGTGTATACAGCAGCAGAGCAGGGGCGGGTGGAGACAATATGTGTTTGTACCATCAAACTGCTGAACGACAGGTTTTTTTAAAGGGACCTTTCTTGGACGCTTCTTTGTGTTTTCAGTCTGTTTGCATTCGGCTCACTTTACTAGCTCGTTGTTGCTGTTGCCGCCTTCTGTTGTGACGTAAAACAAATCTTCCTGTGTGCAGTGCAGGCAACACAACGTCAGAACGCTGCTACACACAGAGAGAGAGTTGCATGAAGTATGAAACGGGCCTTTGTTTGTACTTGAAGGTTATGCACTACAACTTTAAATCGATGATATTTAAAGGTGTAAAGAAGACGTTTGCAGAATTACGTCACAGTTGGACTTTTCTGACTTTATAAACCACTCACTCTCCCACACCAAAGTCCATAGAAAAAATCAGCGATATAAGCCCACATGGACACACGGGCTGCTGGTCTACTGCTGCCCCGTGTGGTCAGTTTGTGCCACTGAGGTAAATCTGAACGAAGGATTACAAATGCTGAAAACACAAAAATATCACGTTTGATTTTACTGATGGAGGCAGCAGTGGATCAATAACTCCTCTGTGCTGTGATGTTAAAATCGATGATCTTCTCTATGGAGTTTGGTTTGGGAGAGTGACGCTCACTTCACAAGTGGTTACAACTTCATTTTCATTTAAAAACAAAATGTTTTTTATGACTGGATTAAAAACTGTGTCTCATAAAAGAGAAAAAACTGCAAAATAAACCAATTAAGTTACACAAAACAGAGCTTTATATATATATTTTTATTTATTTACTTATTTGAGGTAAGTGTGATGTGCCTGCGTGACATTGAGAGTGAATAAGCAGTATTTGAGTTGACGCCTCCGCAGTGTCAGCGCTGGCTGGATTCTGCTCAGAGGCAACAGTTTTGTTTGTGTTTGTGAATAAATTTAGCCTAAAGCTTCAGTATGATGTTTGTGTGTGTGTGCGTGCATGTGTGCATGTATGTGTATGTGTGTGTGTATTTATAGCTCATGCTTTGAGAGCCACTCTGTGTTAACTGTAAGTGTTGCAGTGCATGAAGAAGCCTCTCTCATGCACAAACAGCTGCTTCTCTTTCAGCTCGCTGCATGTTCAAGTGTCATAACCAAAGAGATGAAGTGTGTGTTCACACACACACACACACACACACACAGAAACAACAGCCCACACATGAGATGAAATGATGGAGGATTTCACAGGATTAGGGACAAAATCCAGACAAACAGGCTGCTGCTTTATGTTTCACCTTGACTGTCAATCACATGTGACTCTCTGCTCTTTATCGTACGGCTGAACAATTACTGCAATATTTGTTTTTCAAATCACAGGGGCAGCGATATTTCTTAAAACCAAACTATCAAGTGTCGAAATGACTCTGAACTTTCTTAAATGTGTGTTTAGATCGACTCTTTAGTTTTACCATTATCTTAAAGTCTTAACCGTAAAAAAAGCCCTTTAAAGTTGTGAGAACCAGACAAAATGTTTTTTAGCATTATTGCTAACCTTAACCATAACTAGTTAATATCTAACACTAACCATAACCAGTTAATGTCTAACACTAACCATAACCATAAGTAGTTCATGTCTAACACTAACATTAACCATAACTAGTTCATGTCTAACACTAACTTTAACCATAACTAGTTCATGTCGAACACTAACTTTAACCATAACTGGTTAATGTCGAGCACTAACTTTAACCATAACCACCAATTAAATCATAGCTCTAAATTTAATTTAAATTAAATGAGGTTTTGTCTCATTAGGACCAGGTTTTGGTCTCCATGAGGACTCACTGGTCCTGACAAGGTCAGTGTTTATGAGAAAGAAAAAATGTCGCACACACGCACGCACAGACACACACACACGTGGGAGGACAGGTGACGCACTCACAGACGGGAGCTGGCACTCGTTGAATCGCAGACTGTGACACTAATGGACCTGGAGAGACAGACAGACAGACAGAGAGAGACAAAGACAGAGGGACAGACACATCTGGACCTGTTACCATGACACTCAGCCAACAGCAGCAGCCACAACACCCATTTAGAAACAGGGAAACACAACGAAGTGTTGTTGTTTAAACACAATTCAGAGCGACTGTGAAAAACCTCGTCTGACCTCTAAAACATTTTATTCCATCGTTTTCTGTGTTTTCTGAGAGTGAACGTGTCTCAATTATGATTCAAGGACATTTATGCACTAAAAACAGGATGTTCTAATATAAACATGAGGACGTACAAGACATTCACATCAGCTTATTAAACACGGAAATGTCAATAAGTGACGTCAAATGTTTAAATAAATAGCTTTTTCTGCCTTTTTCCGCTCCACAGTGACAAAGAATGACGATCAGATACGATCAGTGACAAACAGTTACGAACCTTCAGTGACGAACAGTTACGAACCTTCAGTGACGAACAGTTGCGAACAATCAGTGACGAACAGTTACGAACCTTCAGTGACGAACAGTCAGTGACAAACAGTTGCGAATGTTCAGTGACGAACAATCAGTGATGAACAGTTGCGAACGTTCAGTGATGAACAGTTGCGAACGTTCAGTGACAGTTGCGAATAATCTGTGCAATCTGTGACGAACAGTTGCGAACAATCTGTGACGAACAGTTGCGAATGTTCAGTAATGAACAGTTGCGGACGCTCAGTGACGAACAGTGACAAATAGTTGCGAACGCTCAGTAATGAACAGTTGCGAAAGTTCAGTGACGGTTGCAACGCTCGTGACGAACAATCAGTGACGAAGAGTTGCGAACTTTCAGTGATGAACAGTTGCGAACGATCAGTGACAAACAGTTGCGAACAATCAGTGATGAACAGTTGCTAACGTTCGGTGACAAACAGTGACTAACGTAACAGTTTGAACAATTAGTGTAACAGTTGCGAACGAACAGTTGCGAACAATTAGTGACAAACAGTTGCGAACGTTCGGTGACGAACAGTTGCGAACGTTCGGTGACGAACAGTTGCTAACGTTCGGTGACGAACAGTTGCTAACGTTCGGTGACGAACAGTTGCTAACGTTCGGTGACGAACAGTTGCGAATGTTCATTGACGAACATTTGCGAACAATTAGTGACAAACAGTTACAAATGTTTGGTGACAAACAGTTGCGAACGATCAGCGATGAACAGTTGCGAACGATCAGTGATCAGGTTCATGTTCCTCAGTGTAAACACACGTGTGTTCTCTTCATGAACATGTGACGTGTTGTTCTTTATCGACGTTCAGCAGCGGCTGCAGTGAGGTGATGATAACTTTATAGCCCTCGTTCACTGCAACTAATCCATTCTCACCCTGCTGGTGGCTCCTAATGGCCCTGACACACACACACACACACACGCACATATACACACACGCACACGCACACACACACAGGATGTTGTGGGCGTTCTGTCCTGGCTCAGATATCGAATCCACATCGATGAGCTCGGCCTAATTCTCCTGCCTCCGTGTACAGAGATGCTTCACAGTGAGAGCCAATAAAATCAAATGCTGCACTGACACAGGCCTGTAATGTATTCATACACACACACACACACACACACACACACACATAAGGACGTGTCCACAGACATGTTTTCTCTCTGGACACGGATAATGTTTCCGTTTAAGAGACATTTTCAGCTGATGTTTGAGTCCTCTCATCTTAAAAGTTCATTATATATCATCAGTATTTGCTCACTCGCGTAGCAAATCATGAATATTTTCATCATCTGTTTAACTGGAGATTATTTTCTTGATGAATTTATGCATTTTATTTATCCAGAAAATAATGGAAAATGACTATAGTTGTTTTCCAAACCTGGAAACGACAACGTCTTCAAAGATATTCATGCTCCTTTCTGTCTTTATCTTTTATATCACAATCGTAACATCCATCAAACGTTATGACAATATGACCTTTTGACCATATAGTGCAGAAAAAGCTGATTTTATCATGTTAACAAAAGACTCACTTCATGTCCGTTTAAGTCTACACTTTCATATAAACAGTCACCAAAGTCCATAGAGAAAATCAGTGATTTAAGCTCACGGGGACACAGGAGCTACTGGTCTACTGCTGCCTCGTGTGGTCACTTTGTGTCACTGAGTTTAATCCGCACAGAGGATTTCAAATGCCGAAGTTAGAAAATAACACATTTGGACTCAGTGATGGAGGCAGCAGTGGATCAACAAACCCCTGTGAGCTGTGATGTTAAAATTGCTTATTTTCTCTATGGGGTTTGGTGCAGCAGGGAGAGAGAGTGAGTGAGTGAGAGAGTGAGTGAGTGAGTGAGTGGTTATGAGGCAAGTTTACATCACAGTATATACAAAGTTCAGACTCTTGATTAATAAATAACTTTAAGACGGTGAAGCCTCCAGTGTGTGTTAAAACTGTTCCAGACAAAGCTGCTAACAGCTAAGCTGATTAGCTGCTGTAAGCGTGTGTGTCTTTAATGTTCATTATATATTATATATATGTTATATAATGTGTTGAAAACACTGTAGCTGGATGTCTTTAATGGCTTCTCTGCCTCATTACACTGCACTACACTTAGCATTTCAGCCGTTAATAGCCGACTGTTTTCCTGGAATGTCTGACGTTGTAATTACAGTTATGACCACCAGGACTGTAAAAGTTTTATTTTGACGGGAGCATACGTCGACATTTTGCTTGTTGTTTACGTAGTGGCTCATCTCACTTTCTACCCACGACAAACGCGACGACTGATGCTACGTGTGTGAGACGCCTCCGCTAACTCTGTTAGCTCTGCTAAGCTAACAGGTGAGCAGATACTTTCACACACTGTTTTAGTTCATTTGGTTTGTTTGTGTCAGCTCACAGCGCCTCCCTGCTGGACAACTTGGTAATTACTTCAGACAGAATGATGCGCTTCTAGGCCACATTTGTTTTCAGGTTATTTGATTAATCAATTCAGTGATTGATAACTAGCTGTCATGAAATAGTAATAAGCACACGTTAAAAAAATAAAAATAAAAATTGCTTTAGTGGTAGATAAATAGCACACACACATACACATGTCTGTAAACAGTCCATCTTCCTCGCTCAGTTTCTGTCTTTTCGCCGCTCCGTGTTCTTTTAACCAGAGCCATCTAGTGGTTGGAGGCTGAACTACACACAATATCACACGTCAATAAAGTGATTAAAAAAACAATTGTATGCAGTATTATGCCATGAAATATTGCGATATTTTGATTACGTTAGCATAGATGAGCTAACGTAAGCCTCCGATGCTGCTGATGTTTGTGTGTGTGTGAGAGAGAGAAACATGGATAGAGAGGTAACACTTGGAGGTGGAGACAGTTTATTTTGGCCCGTGTTGATTCCGCCGCTGCCTCTGGAGTTAATTTTCTGCATAGCTGAACACTGAAGGCTTGAGGAACAGCTGTGTTTTGTGTGGAGATCGCAGCACGTGAGACAGAGCAGCACCGCAGAATGCTGCAAAGGCTTTTCTCTTTCTTTTTTTCCTTTTCTTTGGCGGCGTTTGAAAGCCCCGAGGACGTTACTGCAGTGCTGCCGTCTCACCAGCTTTGAATTCCCAGGACTGTGTCCTGAGGTTCATGTCAGACGAGGTCAGGGAAGCAATTTCTCCGATTTTTCATCTCATTCATGAAATATTTGTGTCTCTGCTCAGAACACCAGGATACATAATAAACACACACACACACACACACACACACACAAACGTTTGCCCGTATGGTTGCTTTCAGAGTGGTCAGGTGGAGACGAGTGTGGACGTGTTTGCTAATGAAATAGTAAATGAAGTGTGGAGCCATGTTCTCCATGAGCGGTTTGACTGCAGAGGAAAGAGAAATGAGTGATGATGAATAATGTACATGAGTGGAAATGTCGTGTGTGATAAGAAGCACATTTGAAATATCGGCACGATCCAGCCTCACAGCGTCCAACGCTTCTGAATTCAAAAAGTTGTAGCAACATCACAAACACCGACATAGGATTACAAGATGGCTGCCAATCACGTAAAAACACAGTCCTACTCGAGTTGTAATGTAACCAAGTACAAATACTTCCTAACTGTACGTTCACATTGAGTATAATTATTTGATGGATGTACTCGTATTTGTAAAAATGTTACAAGAGAAGAGAAAAGAAAAGAAAGAAGAAGAAAAAAAGTACGATTTTAATGGCTCCAAAACCATCTGACCTGTCCTACAGGCGTCCCTCAAGGTTCTATCTTTGGACCGTTTTTATTTTTGAATTCCTTCATTACTTTGCAAACTGTGATTGCTGTGTATTTTTGTGTACTTGTACAATTACTTTCTCTTACCTGCTGAGTGACAGTTAGCAGTAATGTGGCATATTTACATCTCCTATGTACAACTTAATTGTTAAGTAGCTGCACTTAACAAAATAAATTAATATTTTCAGGTTTCTTTGCTCTTCCGTGAGGGATTTTTTAAATAGTGATGGATATTTAGTGCCAGGGCCCCAAACGGCTTCTGTCAAGAAGAAATTTCCTTCAGATTATTTTTGTTATTATTATAGTCACAAGGTTGAAAATGTAAAAGTTATATTTCTTATCATTATTACTCCAAATGAATCAGTTTTTGAGGCCTTTCCCAAGCCCTAAAATTCATGGATTTATGCGACCGCGGCCGTCGTAATTTGTTTTACGTCTTTGGGGAATGTGCATCCAAAATTGAATGAGGGAGGAGCAAATATGTGCGCCGCCCAATGTCCAAATTCACCCTGAACAGCATGTTTGTTGTACATGCATGATAACTGGTATCTTGGATTGAGCACTCACTTTTGGCGATTTTGGTGATTTTGCACCAAAGGTATTTGAACAAACTTGTTATTGTTGTTATTATTTTTATTATTTCTTGCTGGTTTATAGTGTTTTCTGACATTTTATTAATGACCGGATGAATCAGTCATTATCAAAAATCCCAAATCAGCCACAGTTGAAGAAGATTAATCCTCAAACAAAAGATTTTAGGATGCGTGAGAGACGCTCGTTTCTGCCGAGTTTGACTGGAGCTGATGGATTGAGCGTCTCAGATAATGGAACACCTCCGATCAGAGAGCGCGAGTCAGCAGCAGCAGCAGCAGCAGCGGGGAATATCGCACTTTTAGATGGAAGAGTGGAGTATCGGAAATCACTGCTGCTAATGGGAGTCAGGGACGCTAAACACTTCACAGTGACAGATGGTTTTAATGAAGACAAAGACAAACAAGTCTTGCGTACGTCTGCAAAGATAATTAGCAAAAAACGAGGAGGGGACACTTTGTTTTCCCTTAACTGTCTGTTTCCGTTTCTCATTTATTTAACATACCATTGCAGAAGCAGGTTAGATGGTATGTTTTCAATCATGAAACTCATGAAAACAGACTCTTAATGTTTATATTTTAGCACAAAACGTCGCAATTTTCTAAGCTTGTCGCATTAAAAGTTTATCATAATGACATTGAGCGCCCCCTACGCCCCGAAACAAGCAGGTACACAAGGAAAAACTTTGATTCTTATATATAAAATCTACACAAGCGTCAGTCTAAGATATTTTAGGAATATTTTTGTCACTTTTCTGACTGGAAATTGAAATATGTAAACATTTCACTCTCCTTGCACCAAACTCCATAGAGAAAATGAGCGTTTTTAGCTCACAGGGACACAGGAGCTTCTGGTCCTCTGCTGCCTCGTGTGGTCACTTTGTGTCACTGAGCTAAATCACAGAAATCACTAAAATGACACATTAGAACATAGAGATGGAGACAGGAGTGTAACAAACACATCTGTGTGCTGCCATGTACACAAAGTGACACACACTTCAGTTTCCTGATAGAATGTAAAACTAACTTAAAAATGACATTCACAGCAGCTGTTATTTAATACTTTGTACATTCAACATGAATTAACATTATTTTATGCTGTGTAAGTGTTTATGAACTAAGTAATCAATGTTTTTATTTAAATTATGTTATTTCGGTTTATGAAGTCATTAATTCTGGGGCCTATAAAATAAACTGTGAACTGACAGTTAAACATGACATTTAAGGCTTTTAAGTAGCTGTAAGTGATTTTCTTTCTTTTAGTTAACATTTACAAATTTCCCTTAAGTGACACTTTATTTATGTTTAATAACACTAAATAATCAAGCATTACTGTACTTCAGAATCAATTTATCTTTACTTAATGTAAATGGGTCCCTTTACTTTGACTTTATAGATCACATGTATCAAACTGGTGGCCCGGGGGCCACATGTGGCCCTCCAATCGATTACATGCGGCCCCCCGGCCCACTCACCACTGTGCGAGGTGATGGAATACAGACAGAATATAACTATGACTAAATGTATTTGCCGGCAATATTTTTATAATAGTGATAAGACATTCGGTTGTAATTACATATATTTAAGCTGTCTTAATCACAATTATCCCTGTCATTATTTGCTAAATTTCGAATTTAATTCTCGGTTTTTGTGCATCATGTGAATCATTTTATATCAAAACAAGCACTTTTACTTTGCAATTCTGTCTAATATCATAATGAATATATTATATTGCCCACCGGCTACTTAATAGTTGTTTTTTCCACTTTTTTTTGCCCTCTATGTCGACCCCTGCTTGACCAGACTAGATGCTCATTGGCCCCCCAGGTCATTTGAGTTTGACACCCCTGTTATAGATGTATGGAAGTACAAAATAAGCCTTAACTAAGCATTATTTAACCATTACAATAACATAAAGTCATGTCCGTTAATGAACAGTTACTGTAAAGTGTTACTTTTTAAACGTTAGAACATTCTTCTTCTTCACTTCATAATTTAGTAGAAATCATCTGTACGTGTGTGTGTGTGTGAGGATTGTGTAGGTGTTTAATGTCGTCAGGTTCACAGAAGCTAAGAAACTCACGGGTTAATGCAGCATTATTCATGAGCACCTGTCCTCCGCTGCCTCTGCTGCTGCTGCTGCCGCTGCTGCTGCTGCTTCTGCTGCTGCTTCTGCTGCTGCTGCTGCCTCTGCTGCTGCTTCTGCTCACTCTAATTGGTTGCGACCCATAAGTGTCCTCCGTGGACCTGGATGGCATCAACTCCCACTTAGTCCTGAGTGATGGTTATTTATCGGTGCTGACTGCAGGAGTCCTCCTCCTCCTCCTCCTCCTCCTCCTCTTCGTCCTCCTGGCTCCATAAAACAGCTTCCACATGTTGTTCATAAACTCATATTGAATTAACACACTAAATGGCAGGAACACAGTGTCTCCGCCGTGTTCTTCCTCGCAGACTTGTTTTTCTGTTTGTTTTGAATCATTCAGAACCTTTTAGTCTTCACTATTCATAGGACTTTATTCTGAAAAACGGAAATGCTGCTTGGTTTGGACCGTTTGAGCAGAATTTATGTAAGGAGAGAATATTGACGCACAAAAATGAAATGTTACTGAAGACGGAAATTCAAATCTGTGAATATGTTTGTAATTTATGACAGACAGAGATGACAGAGGATATTTTCTCCTCTTACTTTTAGCGAAAAGCATAAAAATTAAGTTTTTTCTGTTTTCTTGTGTGAAGCTCCTCCCCTTCCGGGTTATGTGATATCTGACTTTTTCTTTCATTTTAAGGGTTTAATCTCAGAATTCTGACTTTAATCTCAGAATTCTGATTTTAATCTCAGTTTTAATCTCATTATTCAGATTTTTTTTCCTCAGAATTGACTTTTTCGGTAATCTGAGAATTCTGAATTCTGACTTTAATCTGTGACCTAATACCCTTCCATAGATAAGAGAAAAAACAAGTCATTATCCAGTTTTTAATTTTTTCATTTTCATTTGAAAAACGAATGATACACAGATTCTATATGTTTGAAAAAAAATTTTTTTATAACATAATATAATCCTTTATTAATCCCACAGTGGAGGCATCTGCATTGACACTCAAGGTTATAGATGATAAATGTGCATTTTCACATGTGTATAGAATGTGAAATATAATATTGACAAATAAAATTATAGAAAAATACAACAGAATGTACATTATAGACTTATATAGAGATTATTTATTTAATTGTTGATATTTACAGAGTAAAGATTTTACACTTTTGTAAATAAAAGTCCTCGTATTGCTCACATGGGGCAAGTAAATAAAATCAAAATTATCTAAATTAGATATAGGGACATTTTTGTGGTCTTCTTTTTTAGTGTTTTGGAAACTTTGGCAGCCATTTAGTTTTATATAGTATTATATAAGCCCCTTTTTTGTTATTAAACTGTCATATTTGATCAGATTTAGGGAAAATCTGCATCATATATTGGCCGTCAGCCACAGGAGAACGACAGAGATGCAGGTTCTCTGTGAGTGGAAGGAACGAGGGAGAGAAGAATGAAAGTAAAAGAGATGAAAATAAAGTGAATGTGTGGGTTTTCGCTGAGGCTCTCAGCCTATTTATAGACGTACGGCAAAGCTGACACATCACAGCGGACATCAGGCCACGTGTGCTGAGATGATTCCTCACCACAGACCACAGACTTTCTTCCACAGATTAAATCGATAGAAAAAAACCCAAATCTATATCAATGTGCTTTATGACTGAGTGATGCTGTTGCTTCCAGTGTTTTATTCTTCCAGCAGCAGCAGCAGCAGTTATTCTCTCCTCTAACGACGCGTGTTTTGATAAACGATGTGGTGTAAATGCAGGATAATGCACAGGCTTACAGTTTTACCACAGGGGACTCGGTTTGTGAGTCATTTTCTCTGTAACAAAAGACATGAGAATAAAACAACAATCTCTGTCTCTCTCTATCTATCGTTCCCGCTCTCTCCCTGATTTGCATCCACTTCCATATTATGTCCTGTATCCTCTCTGCCGTGTGATCCTTAATCAAATGCACATTAAATCAAACACGTGGAGGCTGCCGAGGGTCACATGACCTCCTGCTATGGAACATTTTCTCTTATAGAAATCCATACCTGTTGTTTTTTGAGTTTGCTAGCATATTTTACAATAGCTAACTAGCTAGCATAAATAGATAGACTGTATTGATTCAAAAATAGAAAATAAGAAAAATATGTGTGTTTGCGAGCATATTTTGCGATAGCTAGCATAAAGAGAGATTTTACTGATTCAAAACTAGAACAAGTTTGTGTTTGCTAGTATATTTTGAGTTAGCTAACCAGCTAACATAAATAGAAAGACTGCACTGATATAAAAACGAGGAAAAATGTGTGTTTGCTAACATATTTTGCGATAGCTAACCAGCTAACATAAATAGAAAGACTGCCCTGATATAAAAAACGAGGACAAATGTGTGTTTGCTAACATATTTTGCGATAGCTAACCAGCTAACATAAATAGAAAGACTGCACTGATATAAAAAAACGAGGAAAAATGTGTGTTTGCTAACATATTTTGCGACAGCTAACCAGCTAACATAAATAGAAAGACTGCCCTGAAATAAAAAATAAGGAAAAATGTGTGTTTGCTAACATATTTTGCGATAGCTAGCATAAATTTATAGATTTAAAACTAGAAAATGTTTGTTTTTTGCTAGTATATTTTGCAATCATGAGCTAGCTAGATAGATTTGTTGTATTTGTTGTTGTTTTTTTCAATGGATATAAACATTTTATTGAATGCAGCCACCAAACGAACACTTCTAATTTTACCGTTAAATGTATGTTCAGTCTAATTTACATATATTCATAACTAGCCTGATATATGTTTGCGTTTCCGACTTCTCAACTGGAACATGGTGAGCTTGGGGGTGACATCACTCCCAGTTCCAACTTCCGATGTACGTAAATAGAAGCCGACATTAGTTTCTCCTTTAATGAACCTGTTGAGGAACAGATTGTGTTTTTCCTCAGTTCTCTTTGACTCAGTTCCGTCGCTGTGACGGACGCTCTGATGTTGCGCTCCGCCAGGAGCCATCAGAAACATATTTAATGGTCTGTTTTTAAGTAATTATTGCTGCTCCGTCGGAGAGACACGCTCAGATAGAGTGAATCACAGCGGTTACAACAATCCAGAGAGGAATAAAGGAGCGAGGGACTTAAACTTTGCCTTCATTTACATTTTCAATTTCACAGTCTTTCATGAAGCACGGTGGAGTCAGGCGACGCATTCCGGGCCAAAGAATAAATTACGACGACAATGGGCTTCAAGATAAGAGGCGTAAGTGCAGGACAAAAACATGACGGCACTAAAAAAGGAGATGAAAATGGATGAATGGTATCAGAAATAACGAGTTTGAAAATATAATGAGTGATAAAAAAAATGCACACGAGAAAAGACAAATTACACGACAAATGGAGAATGATCAAAACGCATTATGATGATGTCTTAAAAAAATCACCACGGTTACATTTTTAACTGTATCTATTGCCACTTTTCCACAACAGTTTTTTTTTTTTTTTGCTTTTCCATCAGTACCTGGTACCTGATGGTCATCTGGTGTCAGGGTTAACGTACATGAACAAAACTTGGTACATGTGTTTATTAGGTTGGGACTATCAAAAAAAAGTCAATAATTACCTGCAATAATGCTCTAAACCCAACAGAATGGCCGCCATCTTGGATTGAATGCTCATTGGAGGTGATTTGGGGCGAGTTTGCACCAATGGGAACAAACTTGTCCTAGTTTCTGATTTATTAAAACGTGGAAAACTCCACCACAATTCCATAAATACCCCTTAATCTAATCTAAATCCAAGTGGCAAACATCACCCATAATAATCCTGTTTACATCTAAAACAGTATATTTTTTTTTACAAATTTTGATTTAGTTTCAATCCAAAATGACGGCTTTCCATCATTGACACGATTAACGCATGTACCAACTTTTGTTCATGTATGTGAAACTTTTAAAAAAAAAAATCAGCTAACAAAAGCTTTTATGTTTCCATTTTCGTAAGCCCCTCCCACTTCCAATTGTCCACGCTTTTTCACCGAATTTTTCACCAGACCTGATGATGACTTTTGGGGCACGATAGGCCCTCGAAAATGTGAAATAAAATGATAAATGTTAATAATTATAACGCCTTCAGTTTCAATTTCCTAATTAATTCTCCTCAGTGTTGAGAGCAGTGTTTTGTCCGATCCCTTTTTTTTGATGTGTCTTTTCTTCCCTGTACATTGAATATTAATAATAGGTTTAACACGTGATCCATATTAATTTTGACTTCACAGAGGAACCTTTGCAGTTTCATTTTCACTTTTCACTTGAAACGTATGAGACAAGACGAGGATCCTTTTTTAAAAAAAATAAAAAAAACACCACCTTTTTTATCCCAGAGAACAGAGAGCTGCAGGATTCTCATCAACATTCCTGTCAAATATCAAGCTGAGTCCACAGGGGGAACCTGAGGTCTGACACACACACACACACACACACACACACACACACACACACACACACACACAGAAAAATGAAAGGCCTCCTTCACAATGTCTTTTATGCTAACACACACACACACACACACACACACAAGCATATGCCGTACAGTTCGAGGTCACCTTTGATGATTCAAGATAAATTATCACCAATACACAATAACACAAGCCAGCGAACAATGAAATAACCAAAGGTTTGTGTGTGTGTGTGTGTGTGTGTGTGTGTGTAGGTACTGTACCTACGAAATGACGACACTTTTACAATTTGAAGGAAACGGTGAATGACGAGCCAAGCAATCATTATTATTTGTCATCTAGGTAGTTATTTAATGCAAAAACAGTGACTCACACCAAACGAGAAGCAAAAATCCTTCATGGCAGGAAACACAACTAGGGCTGCAATGACTAGTTCATTATTAATTAATTACTAATTAATTAATCAACTACTTTTCCTTCAACTACGTCAGTTGAAGGAGAAAATTTCATCCTATTGAAAATATAAGATTATGTAAAAGTGTGTTTTTTCATTTGTGGAAACTGGAATGCGTTAAAATGTAAATCATTTTTATGTAAGAATGGGTTGTGATAAAGTTCTCATTTTGTACCTAAATTTTTAACTAAATGTTTTTGTTGGTTTTGTCATTTTTCCCCTTTTAATTAACAGTGACTAACCAAACAGTGTTGATAATGATGCATTTAAAATAAATACAGATAGATGATCTATGCTAGCTATAGCAAAATATGTGAGTAAACTCAAACGTTTTCTAGTGATTAATCATTAAAGTCTATATCTATGCTAGCTCACTATTCCAAAATATGCTAGCACACTCAAACATTTTCAGTTTTTAGTCATTAGTCTATCTATTTATGCTAGCTATTGCAAATCATGCTAGCAAACTCAAATGTTTTTAGTTTTTAATCAATAAACTTTACCTTTTTATGCTAGCTGTCGGAAAATATGCTAGCAAGCTCAAACATTTTGTAGTTATTAATCATTAAAGTCTATCTTTTTATGTTAGCCATCGAAAAGTATGCTAGCAAACTCAAACGTTCTCAGTTTTAATCAATGAACTCCATATTTTTATGCTAGCTGTCACAAAATATAGCAGACTCAAACATTTATTAGTTAGTAATCATTAAAGTCTATCTGTTTATGCTAGCTATCGCAAAATATGCTAGCAAACACAAACGTTTTCTAGTTATTAATTATTAAAGTATATTTATGCTAGCTATCGCAAAATATTCTTTTTATGTGGTTTATTTTTTAGGTTTAAATATATTATATATTATATACATATATATACACACACATGTACATATAGGACATGGCACAAAGAAATAAATAAAAACACCCATTAGTGTAAAGTGGCGTAACGTATTGTAGCTACTAAACAAAAGTCTCACCTAATAAAATCTACATCGTCTTTTAATAGAAAGTTTGACAAACATTTCTGACTGGAAATAAAGTTGGTTTTGTGTCGCAGCTCACAGGAGTTGCTGATCCACTGCTGCCTCCATCAATAACTTCTTATGTGTTATTTTGTGACTTTGGTGTTTGAAATGTTTCGTTCAGATTGACCTCAGTGACACAAAGTGACCACACGAGGCAGCAGTAGACCAGCAGCTCCCTGTGAGCTGATAGAGAAATCTATAGACTTTGGGGCAGGGAGAGTGAGTGGTTTACAAACTTCAGTTTCCTGTTGGAAAAGTCTGTCTAACAGTGAGATAAAGACGTGAAAAGGTTCTTTAGATATCACAGACAATAATACATTCAACTTTGTGCCACTTTATAAAATGCTTACTCTCCCACACCAAAGTCCATAGAGAAAATTTGTGATTTTAGCTGACAGGGACACAGGAGCTGCTGGTCTACTGCTGCCTCGTGTGGTCACTTTGTGTCACTGAGGTGAATCTGTAATTAAAAATGTAAAATAAAATAAAAAGAAGTCACAAAATAACACACGTGAACTTACTGATGGAGGCAGCAGTGGATCAGCAACTCCTGTGTCATTAAATCACTGATTTTCTCTTTGGACTTTGGTGTGGGAGAGTGAGCGCTTTACAGTTTTGAGTCGTATCATAGAACATGCAACAGGAAAACACGTCTTTTATGTCTGAGAAAACCAAGAGAAATGTGATTAAAGCAGCTTCTCAGCGTCGGCTGCTCTCTGTTATCTGTCTTGGCTCAGCTTCACTTGCTCGCTCTCAGTTTGAGTAAATATCCGTCAAAGACGTCCGACGTCCGAGTCCGGGGAGGAGACGTCGTAAATAACGGCCGCCGAGTGATACCGCGCTCAATACAGGAGACATGAGAGGGAGGGAGGGGGCGGAGCTATAGGAGGCCACTTTGATGAATGAGCTGGTGTAAAGAAACAAATAGTGACGGGTGGATTGATCCATGAAGCGCTCCAGCCGTTCCTGATGAACTACGTCTGTCCACAGAGTGTCCATGTCGATGACTGTGCAATTACCACTCATTAGTCATCGTTGTTGGGTTTTTTTTTGTTTTTTTTAATCTCACATGCGCGCCCCTTTAATTTCTTCTTGTGTGAGACAAGGATTTGGTGACAGGTCATTTTTCTTTTTTCCTCGCCTTTCTTTCCGTTTTCATGAATATTTCTCTCTGATCGCTGTAAAAAGAAGATAAATAGAAAGAAGGATGATGATGTAGATCGTATGTAGAAAATATCTACATTTACACTCTTTTATGCGTCACAGTCATATTTCACCTTAGTCATTGTCTTGTTTCTGTACTTGTATGAGTGCTGCAGGTGTGTTTGTGTGTGTAAATGAACAGGAGGAAGTGAAGTGAGCGATGGATCGGGAAGGAAAAGGCAGCACGAGTGTAGATGTGGCTCAGATGAAGATGTTTTCCTGCGGCTAATCCCTGAGATTGATGACTTGGTTCCATTAAGTCTCCGTGTTGGCCTCCTTGTCAATTACTCATTAATCCTTCTAAAGTATTTACTTCATTTGCAGTCGGACTGCGGCGCTTGCTCGTCTCTGTCCGTCCTACAAATGTCCACGTGCAGACACACACAAACACACACTGATTTAAAGACACTGCAATGATTTCCATTAATTTGGACAAATTTAACAAAAGCCTTAATCCCTGTCGTTAACCATAACCAGTTAATCCTTAACTCTACTTTAGTCTTAATCTTATCCAGTTCCTCAGAAATGAGGTTCTCTCTCATTAAGACCAGGTCTTTGTCTCCAAAATTGTGATTAAAAAAGTAAAAATAATGAGATTAAAGGCAAATTTGTGTCTGTAATGAGGTAAATGTCAGAAATGTTAGATAAACTATTTGTAATAAGTTTTGTAAGAATGACGAGATAGAAAGTCCACATTATCAAATAAAATGTCAAAATTGCAAAAGTCAGAATCATAATTATGGAATAAAATTTTGAAATACTAAGTCAAAAGACTGAGAATTGAGATAAAATAGCAAAAATTACAAGTCAACAATGATGAGAAAGGAGTTGTAATTATACTGATATAAAAAGCCATAACTATGAGATAAAAAGTAAGCCATAAGATACCAAGGTCGTAATTATCAGACAAAGAGTCATAATTATGTGATTAAAGGTTAAAATACTGTGATAAAAAGCCATAACTATGAGATAACTAGTGAATACTTATAAGATAAAGTCATATTTATGACATAAAAAGTAAGTATTATAAGTACAAATTCAAAAGTTATGAAGAAATAGTTGTAATTATGAGGTAAAATGTTGAAATTTAAAGGTCAGAATAATAAAAAGTCATAATTATGTGATACAAGGTTGAAATACTGAGATAAAAAAGCCATAACTATGAGATAAAGTCATATTTATGACAAAGTTATTGGTGCAAAGACAAACATTTTGAGAGAAGAGTTGTAAACATGAGATAAAAATAAAGAAACTATAAAATATAATGAGATAGAAAGTCTCACGATCCATCGTGCTCTGTTGTCGACTCTGAGCGTACGCTGATGATATTCTTCTCCTAAACCAACTTTTATCACAGTTTAAGTGTCGTCAGCGCACATAATTAGTATTTACATACGTCATAATTATTAAATTATTGTTATTATTAGATGGATGTCACACAGTAGGGGGCAGCAGCGTGACAGACTTCCCAAAGCTAGATAATAAATCAGGTAAACTTTTGTGCTTGTGCTGCAAATATTCAAACAAATATAACACGTCTCTTTCTCTCTTTCTCTGCAGCTAAAAGAACAATCATTGATTCTGCTGCTGAATTACCTTTAATTTTCTTCAGTGTGTTTTTTTGTCGCTGCTGAGATTTGTGGGTTTCACACAAACACAGATTAAAGTAATGAACCTATGTGCTCAGATACTCGGAGCTGTTTTATTTTTCAGTTTTTTTGTTTGAACCAGAAAATCAATGTTTTTACTCGCGGCTGCTCTGTGACAGATTTGTGCTTCTCATGGCCGACACGTGGATTCTAAAGTGAGGGTTCAGGGTTTTTGACATGAGGATGCAGGAGTCAGTCGACATTAGTTAAAAACTATTAACTAATGGTTTTAGCCACTTAAGCACCAGATTTATTTCTATGATATCTTAAGAGTGTGTTTTTCACTTTATTTTGCTGTTAGACTGAGTTTTTCCCACTGAAAATGGAGGTTTGAAAACGGATCACTCTCCTGCACCAAACCCCATAGAGAAAATCATCGCTTTTAGCTCACGGTGACACAGGAGCTGCTGGTCTACTGCTGCCCCGTGTGGTCAGTTTTTGTCACTGAGGTCAATCTAAACAAAGGATTTTAAACACAGAACTCACAAAATAAAAATTAGGACTCACTGACGGAGGCAGCAGTGGATCAACAACTCCTGTGTGCTGTGATGTTAAAATCGCTTGTTTTCTCTATGGGGTTTGGTGTGTGAGAGTGAGCGGTTTAAAAGTGAGAAAAAGCGGCACAAACATGATGTCGGGGGAATGTTGTTCTGTGCTGTGGTTTGAATGCAGAATAACGCAGTTCTTTTGTGTTGTACATCAATTTTTGCTGTTTTTTTCCCCTTAAAAACAAGAGAACAACAAAGGGAAAGTGAAGCTAATATAAATGTGGAGGTTGTTTATTATTGTTTAGTTTTAACATTATAATGAGAAAGTTTTGCTTCTGCCACTGTTTGGTCTCCGTGAGTCAAAATGATGGTTATTTATGTTTCTGTTTGTCTTTTATCTGAAAACCCATGTCATACACTTTATAAAATCTTATAAGATTTAAAATATGCTTTTTAGGTTTGTTTACCTCATCAATATTTGCATCTAAGACTTTTGTGATTGTGCAAAATTCACTTAAAGGAACATTAACCGCCTTATAACGTGGAATAAAAAGGATTAAAGTGGGAGTATTGTGATAAATCCTGACCTCTTCTCCCTCGTCTCTCCTCAGGTGCTGAAGGGCAGTAAAAAGCTCTGCCTCTCCGTGCGCTCGGTCGGGCGGATTCCCGGCGGATATGTCACCAACCATGTTTACACATGGGTGGACCCTCAGGGTCGCAGTGTGTCGCCACCTCCTGACCTGCCGGAGCAGCGCAGCGCCACGCTGAAGAGGAGCGACAGCCAGCGACGCAGCAACATGCAGCTCCTGCAGGAGGGAGACGAGAAGAAGGTGAGAGGAGGACATTTGAAAATATTCACATTTTTAATCATATGTTCCCAGAATTATGTTAATATTTTATATATGTGCTGGTTGAGAACATTTAATAAACTTCTAATAAGCCATTCACCAAAAAAATCAAACCAAATATGTGCAATTAAGATGAAAGATAGACTCATGTGTAGCTAACAGCTAAGCTTACTGGTGAGTGTGCAGTTTTAATCTGAATCTTCAGATTTTAAGCTAATAACTAAACTAACAGGTGAGTCTACAGATTTGAAGCTAATGACTAAGCTAACAGGTGAGTCTACAGATTCGAAGCTAATGACTAAGCTAACACTTGAGTCTACACGTTTGAAGCTAATGACTAAGCTAACCGGTGAGTCTACAGATTTGAAGCTAATGACTAAGCTAACAGGCGAGTCTACAGATTTGAAGCTATTGACTAAGCTAACACGTGAGTCTACACGTTTGAAGCTAATGACTAAGCTAACAGGTGAGTCTACAGATTTGAAGCTAATGACTAAGCTAACAGCGAAGTCTACAGATTTAAAGCTAATGACTAAGCTAACAGGCGAGTCTACAGATTTGAAGCTAATGACTAAGCTAACAGGTGAGTCTACACGTTTGAAGTTAATGACCAAGCTAACAGGCGAGTCTTATTAGGCAGATTACGTGTTTCGTCTGCCATTGTTGGGTAAACTTAGTGGGTTACTTTGGTAACTCATTGGTAACAGGTTGAACAACTTTGCCCAGAGCTCTGTTTTAACCATGTGGTGTTTGAGCTAAATGTATAAACGTGATTTGATCGGCCGATGCAACAAAATTTGAGCATTTGTCAACTTGTGACGCATGGACCCACAATGCAGTTGAATGAGAAGTGTTTGAGTCGAAGCCTCCACCACAAACATGTGAGTGACCGGCGGGATTATAATAAAATAATAAGTACAGTATTGGAAAAAATCAAACATTAGAGCGATAACAGTAATTGGACCTTGAGTCCCCACGAACCTCCACCTTCAGTCAGCACCTCCTGACCTGCAGGGAGGAAACTGTCAACATGTGCTTAAAGATTTATGACACAAGAAGTTTCAATATTTCAGCAGCTGAGAGCCACACATTAATCTTTAGCGTCTCAGCCACATTAACACAGGCTGCAGTTTTAATGCTGTGCTGATAAAGTTTCAGATATTTTAATCCTGCGCCCACAGAAGAACCTTTATTTACTTCTTTATTCTTCTTCTGTACTTGTGACGGTCACATTTTTCAAAAAATCCACTTTTATATTAAGATATTCAGATAAGTCCCCCACCCCTACGCTCCCGTCTACATGCTGACATTATTATCCTACTTACTATTAGTAGCTTTCTGCCACTTCACTTGGGTGGAGCTAACAGCTAAGCTAACAGGTGAGCCCACAGATTTGGAACTAAGAGCTAAGCTAATAGGCATGTCAGCAGATTTGCAGCTAAAAGCTAGGCTAACAGGCTTGTCAGCAGATTTGCAGCTAAAAGCTAGGCTAACAGGCTTGTCAGTAGATTTGGAGATAAAAGCTGGGCTACAGGCGAGTCCACAGAGTTTGAGCTAAGAGCTAAGCTAACAGGTGAGTCAGCAGATTTGCTGCTAAGAGCTAGGCTAACAGGCTTGTCAGCAGATTTGCAGCTAAAAGCTAGGCTAACAGGCTTGTCAGTAGATTTGGAGATAAAAGCTGGGCTACAGGCAAGTCCACAGATTTTGAGCTAAGAGCTAAGCTAACAGGTGAGTCAGCAGATTTGCTGCTAAGAGCTAAGTTACAGTTGAGTTCACAGAATTACAATTATTGCACTAATATTGCGAATCGTAATTATTATTATGGCCTTCGTTGTTTGCAGTGTGTGAACTGTGTTTATAGTTCAAAGTGTCGTTCTGAGACAATGTGGTGGTAATTTAGAGAAAAGTCCCAGTTTAGCTGTTGCCCTCCGTTCCCTGATCGTAATCCAGTAATTATATTTAATTAAGTTAATTTAGCATGAATAAGTGCGGCTGTGCTGATACTCGGCTGCTCACAGAAACATGAAGACGCTGCAGCAGAGGGACTTCCTTTCACGCTGAATTGATGCCGTTATTAGAGGCGATGCCAGGGAACAACACAAGTCTTAAGACCCGCCAATAAAAGCGGGATGAGTCTGCTAATTAAAGCTCCTCTCTGTGTCCTGCATAAATGTCAGAGGGAGCATGAATGGCTCCATATTTCCTGCTGAGGAATAAAGGTGAGTTACTGAGGCACCGCAGCGCCATCGCAAATAATTAAAGGAAGACTTGTGTGGCAGGTGCCAAAATCTGCAGCTGCAGGGAAATATGTGTTTGTTTAATGGGATATTTTGGACTCAGTGTCTCGCTTTCACACAGTTTAGCGATTTGCACTTTTTCAGCCTTGGCAAGAGTTTTTAATGCAATGTAGAGAGGACAAAGAATCATTTAAATTTTGTCTCAAATCTGAAACAAATCTGAAATAATGGATTTGTAATAGTAGTAATGGACATTTGTCGTGATTAAAAATGGGTTTAATTGCAATATAGTGAGATTTGTAAACCGCTCACTCTCCTGCACCAAAGCCCATAGAGAAAATCTACGTTTTTAGCTCGTGGAGACACAGGTGGTACAGCTCTACTGCTGCCTCGTGTGGTCAGTTTGTGTCACTGAGGTAAATCTGAGTGAATATTTTTAAACACAGAAATCACAAAATAACATATTTGAATTTACTGATGGAGGCAGCAGTGGATCAACAACGCCTGTGAGCTGTGTTGTAAAATCGCAGTTTTTTTCAATGGGATATGGTGTGAGTGAGTCATGTCAAAACGATGTAGATTTGGAAGAATTAATCAATAAACCCAAACAAAAACTAATCATTAAGAAGAAAAGTTCAAAACTCTTTCTTTGAGTTTAATAACACACGTGGAGTTCCCCAAAGATCAATTTTAGGCCTCTTTTAGCTCTTTATACTGGTCTTAGTGCTTGATCACGATGAAAGAATTATTCTGGAATTATTGATCAATAACGGCTAAAATGTGTTGCCTGTTGAATCTGAATGTATTTGATATTAGTGCTGAAACTCTCTCTGCAGAGTCAGTGCAGACTGAAAACATCTTTATTATTAAAATGTCTGTCTGTGTGTCTGTCTGTCTTTCTTTATCAGGTCAACCTGGTCCTGGACGACGGCCGCTCTCTCGGGCTGATGATCCGGGGCGGAGCGGAGTACGCTTTGGGGATTTACATCACTGGAGTGGACCAGGGGTCGGCGGCAGAGTGTGGTGGACTCAAGGTATCACTGCAATCAATCTGTCTCACACACACACACACACTTACGTACTGCAGTCTTAGTGAGGACATTCATAGATTTAGGCTGCATTCATTCACACCAGCTCCTTCTTAATGGAACCCTGGTCCGTTTGCTCGGAAAGTCCGGTTCGTTTGGGGAGGTATGAACACGCAACCCAACTCTGATTAGAAGGGAACTCTGGTCCGCCTTAAAAACGTAGGTCAAAAAAATGCAGGAAGCGAACTACAACGCAGGGCATTGTGGGTAAACACAACCACATTAGCATAGCATGGGAAAGCGCTTGAGCTGCAACTAATGATTATTTTTATAATCAATGAATCGAGTTATCGTTTGGTCCAAATGTCAGAATATGTTGACAAATGTTGATCAGTGTTTGTCAAACCTGGAAATGTCGTTTTTGTTCACAAACCAAAAAGATTGAGTTTGAATGATTTTTTTTGTTTATATGGAACAAAGAAACCAGAAAATATTGACTATTATATTTAAGAAGCTGAAACAATCAGAACTGTTGTTTTAATAATGAAAAAACCCTCAATTCATTATCATTATTTGAGTATTAGTTTCAGCCCTAGAGTCTGGTCAGTCTGGTTTACTCAGATGATTTTAACGATTTAAAGCAATAATGAAGTCAAATATGCAAATTAGCAACCGCCATAAAAATGATTCAGTCGTTTTGTTTTTTCGTCGGATTCGTGACGTCGCAATTCACGCACTTGTTAATCACCTTTTTTTAAGCACCTTCAAATCCCACGTTAATTAACCTACAAATCTTATTTTTGAAAGAGATTATCGTGGTTTTGTTTCTGCATTAAAATCCAGATCCTCGGGTCTCACTGAGCTCCAGCTGCTTGTTGCCACGGTGACGGCAATGGACAAGAAGACTTGTCTTTATCTCATGTCTGTTAGTGATGAGTCCACCACCTACCTGCCAATTACACACACACTCATGCTAATGTGAGTGTTGGTAACAACATGAAAAGACAGCTTATTATTTAAAAGGGCAGAAGAGAAGACAGACAGGAGGCAGCAAAGGTTTAAATGTCAGCGTGTTCCTGTTTTTCCTTTTGTACGGAACTCATAAATAATAATTTTATTATTAATAATAAAAATAATAATAATACTACACAATACATGGCCGTGACAGAGATAATGTCACAAATACTCTTATAATCAATATATTGCAGTACAATCTCTCCGTGAGAGAAGATTGATGAAGAACAAACACAACCAGACAATAAGAGAAAATGATGTCATCAAAAGTAAAGAAAAAAAGGAGATAAAAAGGAAAAAACTAATTAGAATCATTAGATTAAAATACATGTCTATGTAAATATGTAAAGTATGAGATAAAAAGTCATAATAATGAGGGAAAAATGTTCATTGTGTGATTGAAATGTCTACATAATCAGGTAAAAGTTTTTTAATCTCATCGACTTGGATTAAATGTGACAATGATGAGGTTAAAAAGTCAAATCTATGATTTAAAAAAATAATAACATTAGATTCAAATGTATAATTTTGAGTTAAAGTAAATGATGTGACTTGAAAAAAGTACGAGGTAAAAAGTCATTTCTGTGATTAAAAGTATGAGATTTAAGTCATAATTAAATATAATTGAAAATGTCAATTATAAGATTTTTTAAAAAGTCAAAATTGTGAGGTAAAATGTAAATGATGTGATTTTAAAAAACAAAAAAAACAAGGCCAAATTATGTTTGCTAGATTTTTGGTGTTTGTGTTTGAGCCAACTGTAAACTTGTGGTTGTGTCTCACCCACACCACATCCCATAGAGAAACAATGTGTTATTTAGTCATTTCAAAGTGACCACACGAGGCAGCAGTAGACCAGCAGCTCCTGTGTCTCTGTGAGCTAAAATCACTGATTTTCTCTTTGGTGCAGGGAGAGTGAGTTTCCTTCTGTGTCCCTGCGACCATGTCTTTTAACCACGTTTTAGACCGTATACAGTAAATGTTGGCGCTTGGATGAGTCAGCAGATTTTGATCATTAGCTCATTCACGTCAACGTAAAGGAGAAGGAGAAAGGTCAGTCCTGTCCGGTCCCGTGGCCTTTTAGTTGACATCTGTCTGATTTAGTTTATACGTGATTGAATTGAATTAAATCTAATTAAATTTAACAGCAGAAGGTTGCGTCAACATGCGAGGATAGTCAGAGATAAGCTGTTATTATAGATATTATAAGATACTGTATGTTTGTTTCCTCTCAAAATACACACACACTGTCTCACACACAGAGAGCAACAACATGTCTAACTGAATATAAGTGAGAGTCAAACGTGGAGGTGGCTTAAGGCCAAGTATTTTCAATCTGCACAGAGGTGATTTTTCCATCCTCTGATAATAAAGCAATCCTGCTGAAAGAGCACAAACAAACCAGGACAAAGAAAACACTCGGCCAGCTACATGCTGTGTGTGTGTGTGTAAGAATAGAATCACCTTAATCCATCCAGATAATATAAAGAAAAACATTGCGGCACCATAATGACTTTTAACTACATCACGTTGGTTAGTTTTGCTGACAAAGTGTTGTATTTTTGGCTCGGCACACGGAGAACTGACATCTAACTGGAACATCGTGACGTCTTCTTAAAGCAACAGTCGCCGGGAAACGCTAGAGAAAAATAGCTGATGTTTAAATGTCACTGGCTGGTGATTTAAATTCTATCATGAGCTCATCTCGTCACATGGACACATTATTAAATATCGGATATAAAAATGTCCACAAAGTTGGACAAAGTTGGGACTGTAGCTGTTAAAAAGAAAAGTCAGTTTGAATGGAAGTCTGTGGGAAAATTAGCTTGTATTTCTCACTTGGATATACAAAGATATAACGTATGTCGATGATGTTCTCTTCTATATAAAAAAAGTGTCAGCCGTAACAATCCGAACTTAAGTTTTGAAGCCTCCAGAATCACGATATTAGCCAGCGCTAGGTTGATATTTACAAATCAATTGAAAAGTAGAAGAAAATTCTTCCATAGTCGTTCATTCAAGTTCTTTTTGTGACCAGTGGAGTCGTCCCCTAGTGGCTATTCAATATACTCTAATTTCCTTGTTTGTGAAATGGTGATTTTGGAGGCTTCAAATAAATCAAAAGTTTATCAAAAGACTTAAAAGTCCAATATTGGAATTGTAACGAAAAACACAAAAAACGTCCCCTCGCCGCGACATAATCCATAAAATAAGTCTCCAAAATCGCAATTTCACCAACGTCATGTCAACAGAAGTTCTCAAACTTCACAAATTGACACAGGAAGTTAGAGTATGTTGAATAGCCACTAGGGGGCGACTCCACTGGTCACAAAAAGAACTCCATTGTAATCAAAGTCTATGGAAAAATGAGCTTCTTCCTCTCACTTTGATTTCTCGACACAAACATATAGAAGAGAACATCCGTGCAAATGCGATTTTCAAAACATTAGTTATCCATCTGGACGCCACAACCACACAGTCACACGATGGTTTCCTGAGGTTGTGATATATTTATCTTATATTTAGAGTTTATGGATATATTGGATTTTACTTGTTTTTTTCCGATCTAATTATCATAGAATGAACGCTAGTCAAGACCCGCTGCCATTTGGAGGTCCCTAAAGATTCCCATCGCTCTTACATATAGATAAGAACGTTGTCTGCATATTGTTTGACAGGGAGGCTGATAATTGGGATGATATTTGTAATTTTTTAAATCAGCCAATTATTATAAACTACACATTTATGTTCTCAAAAATGTCACTAAAACTTAAATTTTCCCCCCCAAAATCTTTTTTTTCCCATAAAGAATTATATTATCCCTCATAAAATCTTGATTTTCCCCCCAAAAAACTTTTTTTTTAAAACATATTTGATGACCTGTTTTATAGTTTTAACATTATTTTTGTATATAAATGCACTGTAAATGTAGATTGGAGGGAAAGATTATTGCTGTTGTTCAATAACTGTTGTATTTTATCAGATCGAAGAAAAAATGAAATCAGATAAATATATGTTCACCAACAGAATCAATCAGTTTTGGACAAACCTCCTGTTTGACCTACGTACTGTAAATCTTTGATAAAAACAACAAACACTGCAGGAACCAGCTGACGTTCACAAAAGTATTTGATTGTACGATCTCTTCTGTTTGTTTGTGTCCTTGTAAAAATAAATAATTCATAAACCGAGTGTCATGGCATAAAAAAACAAAAAACCCTCGCTGATCCCCAGCAGAGAGTGTTTGAAAATCAAAGCCGCGGCGTTCTCAGAGGAACAAACGGACGGAGCTGCAGGTTCCACGTACGGCGCGAGCTCTGCCTCCGTGTTCCTGCTGTGTGAAGTGGAAATGGGCTCCGTGTTCCCTTACACTATTTCTGGCGGCGCGGCTGGAAAAGCACTTAAAAGGCAAAAAAAAAGGCCATTTATTCCGACTTATTATAGATACAGTACACGAGGGTGCTTGGTGGAAAAAGAACGACCTGCTGTGCCGAAAACAAAGAGAATTCAGTACCTGGGATTCAAATAGGAGACGTAGTGAAAGTGTGATTGTTACCCAGAGGCTCGTTGATCAAAGTGTGGCCTGTTGACAGGCAGCTGGGCTTCCTCATTTTCACCAAATCACCAGGGACCGTTGAGGAGTAAATAACAACTGCTGCACTTCACATAAAAACCACGCCTGCTTTGTCCAATCTGCTCTTTCTACCCTCGTCTCCCGCTGCTTAAACCAAATAATTACATTTTTAAGGGTATATAGTTTAAATGGACACGGATATACAGCAGAAGGGTTTTAACCACTTAACTAACATAATCATGCACTAATAGTATATGTTGTCTTAAAGTATGTTTAAGGCTTTATTTTCTCTGTAGACAGACGAGCACTCTCCCACACCAAACTCCATTGAGAAAATCATCGTTTTAAGCTCACTGGGGCACAGGAGCTGCTGGTCCACTGCTGCCTCGTGTGGTCGGTTTGTGCCACTGAGGTAAATCTGAACAAAGGGTTTTCTATGCCGAAGTGACAAAATAAGTTTAAACTTACTGGTGGAGGCAGCAATGGATTAATAACTCCTGTGTGCTGTGATGTTAAAAACACTGATTTTCTCTATGGGGTTTGGCACAGGAGGGCGAGCTGTTTACAGAGTGACATAAACATTGGTTTTCAGTTTGGAGGGGCTGTCTAACAGCAAGATAAAGCTGCAAACACATTCTTTAGTGTAGATATTTCTGCTTTTCAGTCCTGGCAAGATTATGATGCAGTGGAGGAAAAGAATCAATTAAAATTTTGGCTCAAAGCTGGAACTCACAGCGATGTTATAATGGATTTGTAAAGAAATTGGAACAATGATAGTGAACATTGTCACAATTTATTGTGGGTTCGGTTGTAATATAGTGAGATCATTTTTTTTGTTTTGTCAGTATGTTTACCGTTCACTCTCCCACACCAAACTCCATTGAGAAAATCATTGTTTTTAGCTCACGGTGACACTGGAGCTGCTGGTCCACTGCTGCCTCGTGTGGTCACTTTGTGTCACTGAGGTGAATCTGAACAGAGTTTCAAACACAGAAGTCACAAAATGACTCATTTAAATTTACTGATGGAGGCAGCAGTGGATAATTAACTTCTGTGTGCTGTGGTGTTAAAATCACTGATTTCTCTGTGGGCTTTGGTGCAGGAGGGTGAGCGGTTCACAAAGTGACATACACTCTGGTTTTCAGGCAGAAGAGGTTGAGATAAAACTGTAAACATATTCTTTAGACATCATAGGCATAAGCTGAGCCTTAAGCTGAGGCTCAGTGTTTATGCCAGAAAAGGTCTTAAGAGGTAACAAATACAAGCACACACACACACACACACATAAGGGGGTGGGGGCAGAAATAAACCCCACCTGTTTTGTCTGTGATGCAGTTTCCTCTGAGCCAGACTGTCGTTAATGTATCTGCTGGCTCAGACGACAAAGTCACAGCTCTGCCACACAAACACAGCGGAGGATAAATGGATAAGACGAGTGCAAACTGCATATTTTCTTTCTGCGAGATGAGTCACTAACTAATGTACTCTAATAGTCCTGTTTGCCAAAAGCCTCACACTGTAATATCCAACAACACAGATGGAACAAATGCACGCTTAAGTGAGCAACTGAGCGATGAACGTCAGCGTGGAATTTAATGACATCTCACAGCGGCTCTTTAGATACTGACAAAGCACCGGTGCATATCGATATCGGGGAGTGTTTGGATGCTCGATGAGTGCATGCTATTACCTCTTTTACACCAAATTAACCAGATATATATATATATATATATATATATATATATATATATATATATATATATACGACATAGAATTTTAACATAGAATAAAACAGAGTAGAAAGACTTTGTTGTCGTTGTAGAAGGAATAAGTGGTGGACTATTCAGAAATCTGGCGTGATGGAAAAGATTCCAACACAGTAACAAATAAATAAAACAAGTATTAAATGCTGTCAAAAGCATGCCAAGCCAACAGGTGGCGATATAACCATAACTGTGAAACCCTAATGATAATGAAATAAAAAACCTCAAATCTGGCACAAATGTTTTCAAAAACCTAACCCACAGAAAAAACCTGCTTAAGTGTGGACTTAACTTAAATAAATGTGAGTTGTTTTATCTCTTTTTGTCCACTGAGTCACGTTCAGGGACACTTAAATGCTGTACGTTACAAATAACTTTTTTTAGGAGCTTAGAGATTTTTGACCTCACATCATCTGCATATTGAACAATGCATCAAACATTACTTTGCACTTTCCTGCTCATGTCAGTAGATTTTTTTTAACGCTAATTCATAAAAAGTTAAACGTTTCTTTGTAAAATCAGTATATATGTGCATGTATATGTATATATATATATATATATATATACATGTACATACATATATATGTTCTACCAAAAATTGATTTTTGGTAGAACAAAAGCGATATCGCCATGCAGAATATTGTGATATATCACCGTATTGATTTTTACCCTAACCCTTACCAAAACGTCTTTATATTGCAGTCTTGTCAATGCACAGACAACATGGGCAACTACATTTTAGCTGAGTCATGTTTTGGGCTACTTGTTTTTTTGAGCCGAGTCATTGTTACACAACTGGAGAATTATGTATTTATAGGTTTGTTTCAAAGGTCTAAAATGTTTGTTTTGGACTGGTAACTAGCTAATATTAGTAATGTCCTCAAAATGTCGCAAAGAGCCATGAGTCGTCTTTTAACTGAAAGATTGTGGGTTTAATTCCCTCAAATCCGTTCTGAATCAAGGATTGACTGGTAAAATATGGCTTAGGCAACTTGGTTTGGCCTAAAATTAAATGTGTTAAAATATATACTTTTTAAAGCAGAATTAATTGTGCTTAGTGGTTAAGAATATGCAGAAAATGTCTGTTTCTGATATCGGTATTGGCCGATACTCAAGGTTGTGTTATTGGTATCATTATCGGATGCAAAAAAGTGACGTCGTACCATCCCTATTAGCAACTAGCTATTATTAGCAAAAAAATTGTGTCTTTAAAATGTTTAAACTGGAAGGTTGTGGGTTTGATTCCCGACTTCACTAGTCTACAAGACACTTAAAACTAGAAATAGAAAAGTGCTCTATAAATAAAAAAAGGTGTCAAAACTCCATCATGTTCATGTGTAGATATGAAAATAAGTCACGTAACTTTGGTTCAGAAAAGTTTAGTTCCATGTTAAAGTCATTTTTTTGTAGAGAAAAGGCTTCAGTCACTGCGTGTTCCTCCTCCTCCTCCTCTTCCTCGTCCTCTCTATGAATCTATTTTCCCGGCTTCGCTGATCCAAACATCGATAGCCGGCGTTTTCTCGTCTCGTCACATTCTCCGGCTCGTGTTGTAGGTTTTGTGTTTTTTTCTCCGTGAAACCTCCTTCCCTTCCCGACGCTGAGGACGACGTCTGTGTTAAAAAACACGGTGACGAGCAGCGGAGAAGAGACAGTTCCTGCAGTTCCTGACGGCACAAAGTCTGGCTCCTCATGCAAATCTTAGCTGTGGGGCTTCTGGGCCGTGTGAAGCAGTTTAGCACGCGTTGGAGGGATTATTGTCGTGGATGTGTGAGTCATCGTAAGCTCGGGCAGGATCGTCAGTGCGTCCGTCGGGGGCTCGCGCTCTCGTTCTCGCCCGTGTCCCTGTTTCTCTGCACGTCAGTGCTGTCACAGCTGCATCATCAACATGTTCCTCCTGCTTCACACCTTCTTCCCTCACTAGTTATAAAAGTGTCCTTTATACAAACACAACGAATACACAGACGATGAAAACCATAAATATGAACATTTACTTTGGTTTTCAGAACATAAAATAACAAATGTTCCTCCTTAAAACCCAGTTTTGTGATTTATCCACAGACTACATCAAATAAGACGGCGTCATGTTGGTTTTTGAAACAGAAAAGTTCAGACGTCACTGATCAATAATTACATAATAAACTTATTTTAAATCAAGTGATTTACTATTAAAAAAGAGGCCTACAATCCATCCCTGAGGAACTCCGGAAGTGTTTTATCCTCAAACTAACTGTTTTTTCTCCATGTATTGAAGAGTTTTAAATTTACTTAAAACCTTTTTCAACATGAAGTTTTCTTAAGTTAGTGAAAAGCCACAGCACAGCATGGGGGATATAGCGCCACCTTATGGGATGTTTACAATGAAAACACAAGCCAAATAAAAATATAAGCAATATTTCAGAATACTTTATTGTATATATATATATATATATATATATATATATATATATATATATATATATATATATATACATATATATATATATATATATATATATATAGATAGATATAGATATTTGTGGGACGTGTAAGTTTGAATCTTTGTGATCCAAATCTTACCTCATAACTACAACCAGTGATTTTATATTTATATATTATAATAAAATAAAAGGTTTTTACAACTGTTTGGCTTCTACAATTATAATAAAATATAAGAAAGAGCCAAGTCTTTAGAACGGTTCTTTGAAAATGAACGACTCCTCAAGATCCAGCTCCCTTCAAAGAGACAGAAATGAAAATATTACAGATGTTATCTGCTGTAAAACACATAAAAAATGACTAATATTAGTCGTTAGTCATTAGAAAAGTGAGCACTTTATCAAAGCAGAGCTGATTCTGAGAATGAAGTGAACCGCGACGAGAGAAACTCTGTGAAATTTTGAAACCAGTGCGGCCGTCGCGAGGTTCACGTTCAGTGAGATGTTTCCCTGAAGATGAATGGCTGCAGCTGCAGCTGCAGGAGGCGGAGACAAAAGGGAAAGGACGAGGACAAAGGTGATGAAATGTATAATTATGGGAATGAAAAATGTGCCGAGTTTAAAAGAATGTACGAAGGGAGGAAACTGCAAATGAGGGAACGGGGAAATAAATGGAAGAGGAAGGAGGGACTGCAGGAGAAAATCAGGTTTGATTAAAAGTTACCGGACTTTTTAAAAGCAGTAAATCACAAATGACTCATTAAACCAGAGAAATGACGGATTAACAGAAGAGAATCATAAGAATTCTCGTGATCCAGGATCTCACCAGTGTCATGTTGACGTCACCTTTAACCAGGCTCTGATAGGAGCGTTGAATATGAGGTCTTCCAGGACTTGTAGGATTATGGCAGCACTTTCTCAAGGCTCAGAGTCTCATTTATCTGAACCGTGGTTTCCACTGCGTCCTCGTTCTTTCCGGCGAGTCACGCTCAAGTCTCGATCGAAGGCTGAGACACCGATGACGAGTTGTGCTCCACTTGGTCGGGGTTTTGTCTACCCGTGCCACTCCAGCATGCCGTAATCTCTCTGCGATACTTTCGTCTGTTTTTGAAGATGCTCGCTGAACGTACGAGCATGTTCTTTGCACAAAAACGGAAACAATCCTTTGGCTCCATTACCATTTGCTGTCTTACAGGAATCTCTCCATCAAACTGTTCCACACCTCACCGTACGTGAAACACCATCAAACATCTTGATGTCGGTCTGGTTTGGTTTGACTCAACAACACAAAAGACGACTGAAGATGTGACCTATAAACACACACACACACACAGGATGTCCATATAAGGAGTTGTAATTATACGTTAAACATATAAACGTGATGTTTTTCGGCTGAAGCTTGAAAACGCTCAAACATTTGACGCATTCGACAAAGCAAAGCAACAGATCCGTAATGAAGTTAGTTTGACATAAAGGTGCTAAAGGGTTTAATTAAAGTGTAAAATCATTAAGGTTTTTTTAACGACTTTGCCAGAATCCATACGCTCCAGCTACTCTTCTTTCTTCTGTTTGGAGGATGCATCACTCACGGCCCTCAATTGTCCCGAGAAGCCAAAGGTTCGGCGGTTTTCTGGACGGATGAGCGCGAGCTGAAGTCTAATCTGTCCTCTGCTGAGGGACAGACGCAGAGCACAGGGAAATGTCAGGGGAGCTGAGATATGAGCGGCAGCAGAGAGACGGGACGGGTGGTCCACATTCTGCAGAGACAAAGACAAACAACACGCGTCGGATGATTGAGCCGCTGTAAATGCTGCCGTGATGGGAGATGTGTTAGGACGACTCCACAGGGATTCACAGCTGCTTACACTCGTGATACTTTGAGACAGACACGGAGTGAGTGAGGCTGGAGACGCCGCCAAACACTGACCGGGCCACGCGAGGACAGAGTCCTTCAGGAGTCTGAAAACCTGGTGTAAGCAGCGTGTTTGCTGTGAACGATCGATAACTGTGAGGATATCAGAGGAATGTTCCACTGTCAGCACCTGAGCTGAGCGATTCCACCGAACATCAACCTTTGGACCCGTTTCACATCCACACTCACTCACCGCCGCCTGCGATCATCCCTCAAATTTCTGGCAATTACCAACAAAAAAAATCAATGGAGCCGTCGTTCGTCTTTTAATGTCAGTGAGTGTGTGTGTGTGTGACCACCGCAGCGAAGTCAGCGGCAGACAAAAACACCACAAAACACACAAAAGTCAAATAAGCAGACAAGACAAAAGACGAAAGCGTTGTTTCTCTTTCTGCTCGGCTGCTTTGTAAATGATCGTGTAAACAAAAGAGCGTCTCCAAATATGCAAATTAAAGAGACGAATCATATCTGCTCTGTTTGTTTTCTTTTTCTTTGAGGTTTACGTCTCGTAAACATCTCCAGGACTAGTATTCACTGATCACTGATTATTCCAGTGGACTTCAGACTTCAGAACCTCAGTTAACTTCGCACTAAACGTTGGTGAAAATGGATGAAAATTGGCAAACCTCAAGCCTCCTAAGGTGAAAACCCCGGTAGGACTAAGTCAATAATGTCGCAGCCCAAGACGAACAAAAAAGTCTACCGGCACCATGGCCTCAACTCAACAGGACGTCAATGAAGAACATAAAAACGTGTCAATATGTACTTTTTCAATGCTGCGCGTCATTTACTCTGTTTGAAAACTTGACGACGTGTACATGCAGTCACAGTCAGACAAGTTGTTAATTATAACGAGACAAAAACGTGCGTCGAAGAAGCCGATAATGGCTGACGATGCACAAAAATGTATGTTTTGTATGAATTCAGCAAAGGACCATTGAATTAATGTTGTCCCATTTCAGTCATATAGTTAGTTAGTTAGTTGGTTAGTTGGTTTAACATCTCTTCACCATTTTCCTGACTGACTGGACTATTGACTCTATACTGCCCCCACAGTTTCCAGTGGTATTGCTCCATTTTGTCGGTAATTGCGAGCTCTGCTGTGACGTATGAAATGAGCTGCTTGTGTGATCTTCTAAAGGACGTTGACGGTTCTCTGCAGCCTCTTGTTGTTTTTTCCTCCTCGTATTAAGTCGACATTTTTCCTTTCACGGCGTCATTGATCTGAGCTTTACTCGCAAAGCGCCGCTGCCACCGGTTGTTGTTGTTGTTTAATTGCCCAGAATGCCGTGCTGCGACGGCGCCTCTGGTGCGAGGCGGCGATTGATCCCGACCAAGTGCTCGTGACTCTGCAACCGGGGCCTCGACTCCGCTCAAGTGTGGAGGTGTAATAAGGCCGAGGAGGTGCGGCAGCAGCAGAAGCAGCGAATAAGTGATGGGGAAAGAACAATCTGTCGTGAGCCATTAGAAAAACACAGACATTATTAGAGGGAGAGGAGCAGATTCCTTCCTCTGTAATTAATAGGCTGGCTTTGAATGCTGTTTCCAGGGTCATAAAACTTAATCAGCGCGTAATTAGAGTCACATTCAGAGTTATATTCATTTGTCAAAGCAACAGGTGCAATAACCTGACTCCATTAACTGCTGCTGCTGAAACACCGAGGCTTAAATATAATCTGGGCTCCACACAGAGACGCTTGTTTAATAAAGTATCACCGGGTATTTTCTGCTCTGTGTACGTATTATTTGTGTGTAAAAACAAGCCGATGTCATCACCATCGTCCTCGCACTAGACGCTGAATAAAAATATATTCTCAACAGCCTGAGTATGTGACTACAGTGTCCTCTGGCCTGTTACATAAGTCATGAAGCTCTCTGTCGCCATGGCAACTAATGCATGTTTCTCACAGCGGGAAAACACAAGTGTCAAGAAGTGCTTTTTTTTTTATCCAACAAATACACACAAAACCACCACAATAATGTATTATTATTAATATTAGTATTAGTAGTAGATGACCTGCATGTTCCCGTGTGTGGGATTTTCATCATTTCTGTTACAAAACACACACAGAATTTTATTTCATTATTTAAAAAAAGAAAGGCCCTCAACTGCACTTCACCTCTCACTCAAACAACTCTCTCAAACAAGACTTTCTCTGTAATATTTTACTTTAATGTATTAAAAATAATAATAAGAATGAAGAAATAAAAGCATTCACTTCCCAAACCCAGGAAAGGTAGAAGATTGTTTTAGCTTCGTGGGGGGCGTGCCTATGTTCCCTCATTTCTACTACTTTCTAAAAAAACAACACACATTTGTTCCTATGGACAAAAATGTCCAATTAAAAACCTTTGAAAATAAATTTTTTTTGATACCACATCTATCTTAGCATAAACCAATTCATTACCTTACATTAAGATTTCATGTTGGACTACTAGCATTCAATTTTGAATTTTTATATTTGTCCACCAGGTGGCCCACTTTTTTTTGCCTTTTATGTCCAATATCTGTCCTGACTCATTTAAAGTGGAAAAAAATATTAATATATAATATTTCTACAGCAGTCTTTGGGGAACAAATTAGCCAGTATTTTAAGATTTGAGGACAGACAGCAGCACATTCAGTATTTATTACACAGTGCAACAGTAACATTTTACAGAGTTATGTAGAATGTATAAAATATTTATTCAAGAGGAAAAATAAATTGCTAAAATGTCAAAATATACAGCGGAACATTCACAGCACTCCACGTGGTTCAAAGTGAATTTTAAAGCACACGTTTGATTTCATCAGAAGTGACGGCGACAGGAAGAAGGACACGAGTGTTTGTGTCTTTTTAGTTAGCGTTCACTTCACAACCTCGCGTCAAAGTTTCCCCGGGAAACGCTGAACTGCAGCTCCGAGGTTTTCCTCGCGCACCGCGACAAAATCCATACGAAGCAGAATAAATGGACGCGTTTTATTTCACAAACAGCTCGTAATCTGTCTTTGAACGCCACGCGTCTCTCGTCTCTGATGACAGAGTGTGTGAGCGGGGCTTGTTAGCGTTGATTGATAGTTCAATTCAAATCAATTCAATTTTATTTGTATAGCGCCAAATCATAACACACATTATCTCAAGGCACTGTACATAGACAACATCAAGGAGAGCAGAGAAACACAACAGTTCACACAATGAGCAAACACTAGGCATCAGTGGAGAGAAAAAACTCCCTCTTAACAGGAAGAAATCTCTGACAGAACCAGACTCAGAGATGTGCGGTCATCTGTTGGGGTGAAAGGAAAATGGGGGACAGTGGAGAGGTGGGGGACAGAAAATGGGGGGAGAGAAAGGACAAGAGGGAGATGAGGTAGAGACAGAAGAGAGAGAGAGACCAGGAGCAGATACACAACAACTGTATCAGGTTACAAGTCGACTTTTTAATTATAAAACAATAATAATGGTGATGATATGAGTAGCCTCGAAAACTGGATCTGGATCCTACAACCTGCAAGATGAGAATACAGAGAGAGAGAGAGGGAAGGAAGGAAAGACACAAACTAGGGAGAGAAAGAGACAAGGTTATAAAAAGACATATAAAAATCATAATCAAATGCTGAGTGTGAGAGAGTGAATGTGCGTTCACCACAGGAAAATCCCCCAGCAGTTTAGTTCTATAGCAGCATAACTAAGAGATGGTCCAGGTTTCCCTGAACCAGCTCTTACTATAAGCTTTATCAAAAAGGAAAGTTTTAAGTCTAACATTAAATACAGAGAGAGGCTCCGCCTCCCGAACTGTCATTGGAAGCTGGTTCCACAGGAAAGGAGGAGCCTGGTAACTTACAGACTCTGGGAACCACAAGTAAACCTGTATTTTGTGACCTAAGTGGTCTGTTAGGGTGATAAGGTAAGACTAGGTCTTTCAGGTATGAAGGGGCGTGACCATTAAGTGCTTTGTACGCGAGGAGGAGGATTTTAAATTGAACTCTAAACTGTAGTATAGTGAGTAACTACTATATCAACTTTGATATTGTGTCCTTGGCTGCTTTAATGGCCTCTGAGCTGTGGGTGGAGCTGATGCAGGTGACCGACCTGGTGTCCAGTCTTTGGAAAACTCCCAAGAAAATGTTTTCAAACTGGCGAGAGGGAGCAGAGACACGAGGATGACGTGACATTTAGGGTCTTTTTCTAAAAACGCTCGACCGTACATCAACTCTTTAAATGCCACACAAAAGAATTCATGACATCAGCGTTTAAGTGCCGCTTCCTCTTCAGGGTAGGAAGTGATTTAAGTTCGGCCGTTAAAGTGAATATTCATTTTCTTTACCTTTTAATGTGTCGTAACATTTTCTCCAACAAAGGTGGGATTGTTGGCGCTGCATTTGTGTCATAATTAATAGATCTTTTATCACATATTGTGGTGATTAATCGGCGTAGAGGTGGTTAACCCTTTTACACCTAAGATTATTTTAACCATAAAAGGTCAGTGAATGTCCTGTGAGTTAAGTGCTTTTGCCCATTTTACCAGAATAACTTTCAATATCTGGCAGTTATTTAGATCTGCTAAAATGAAAATGCTAATTTCAGGATCACAATCAAATGTTGTTGAGGATGTGAGGATGGATCATGACCATTTCCTGGTGAGGAACGGGATTAGGATTAACCTGGTAGGTTTCGGGAATATACAAGAACAAATATATTTTGTTCTTCAGCATCGTAACATCATTTGCGTAAGAACACACCAGTGTCTCTGAGGCTTTCCATGATTTTATGAAACAATAGATGGTGAAAAACAGTGATCTCTCATAAGTTCGGAACAAACGTCTTTTTTTTTTTACCAGAATAACTTTCAATATTCAGTTATTTACAATTTACTGCCATTTAAAATGAAGAAAAACTGTGTTAAATTTGAAATTTGAACAGTATAAAACACATTTTTTTTGTAAAACAGTAGATTTTAAAATTCATGAAAAACAATAATTATTATATTGTAGCATTAAAAATATCATTTAGAAACACAAAAAAAGGATTTCAATAATCACCAGTGATGTTAATTTACTGTTCAGACTCACAGATGAACGATCCAGACGGTGCTTTAGCTTCACGAGGTTTCTCTGCTCCGCTCGGCCCCGGGGACGTGACCTCGTCGCGGGGGTGCGTTCACTGTGTGGATGAAGTCATTATTCTGTGCTTCAGTCTCCTGATAGAATGAGAAATGACTCATAAATCACATAATTCAACAGCTCTGCTCCTGAACCTGTCGCTCACTTTAATCTCTGTGTAATTATTCCTGCACACATTTCATCTGTGACACCACTTCTCTGCCCCGTGATCCGCTCCGTCTTGATCCCCGTCGCATGCATGCGTCACATGACAGGCTCTGCCCGCCCCGCCCTCGCCGTCTTGCTCGGCCCCTCCCACCACGCCTCTCTGTTGTTCCCTCCCCCCCGCGCAGGTGGGCGACCAGATCCTGGAGGTGAACGGCTGCAGCTTCCTGAGCGTGCCGCACGACGACGCCGTCCGCGTGCTGAAGTCGTCGCGGCACCTGATGATGACGGTGAAGGACGTGGGGCGGGTGCCGCACGCCAGGACGGTGGTCGGCGAGACCAAGTGGATCGCCAGCTCGCAGATCGCCGAGAGCTCGGCCAACAGCAGCGTGGAGGGGTGAGTTTTTACTGTGGAAAACTGTGTTTTTTGCCTCTTAGCATCGTCACATCATCTGCATAAAAACACACCAGCGTTTCCTCGTAACGTCACAAACGTAAATACGTTCCTGTACCAAATTTAAAACACACACGTTCACATCAACATGATATTGTAAAGTACTGGAGGTGCAGCGTCAACAACCGTCGCGTAATTACGATAACGCAAAGTGCGCAAACGTGTCGTCTGCGATACGCTCGCTGTTAAAGGGTTAAATAAAGTGTTTTTTTGCATATACACACAGTGGCACAGGGGCTCGAATTGTTGCCTCACAGTACATCTGAACATTTTCTAACAAGGTTCACAAAGGAGAACTACAGTAATACGTGTTTAAATTACACGTTTGAGACACTTTACCAAACGTCACATTCACTATATAAGATTGTTTTTATATATACGAGTACAACATTTCCTGCGGTTCATAAAAACAGAGAGAGAGTTTCCTGTTTTGTGTGAGACGAGGCTGCAATAATGAAATCTGGCACAAGAGTCGAGTCTCAGATTTGAGAGCAACGGAGCGGAAAACCAGACTTCAGGGCGATAATGACGAGAAGTCTGCAGAATTACTGTACGTCGTCCTCTGCTCTAAAGATGACTCGGCAGTTTTTTTAAACCACAGTGAGTGGACACCTGTCTCAGCGAGGACACCTGAGTGACCTGAGTGAAAATCAAGTCTAACAAATTCACTGCAGCTGTGTGCGTGCGTGATTTCTTCATTTCTTCACATGGCGTTTGAAATGTGCTGGAGGTTGTGTCGCAATTTGGATTCAAACTGGTGACCTTCACTCTGTGAGGCAACAATTGTAGCCACTGTGCCGCTGCGTGCGTATGCAAAAAAACACTAAAATGTGTCGTTTGTTGAGTAACTTAAACCTTTATTATTTTTAAACGTATATACAGAGGTTATAATAATGTGTCTCATATACTTTTCTTCAGCACAAACTACAGGCAACATTTTCACCAACTCTACAAACAAACAAACCAAAATTCTTTAAAATCAGGTTGAATTTGTGAGATTTGGAAAAACGTCACCCGTTTTTGTGAACAAAATAACGCGATATTAAATGTATATAACTTACCAACCATAACTGATGTGTGCCGCGTGAACACTGAGGGTTAAAACCTCAGTGTCAGCGTTTCTTCACAACGTCGTCGTGTAAATTAAAACTCTTCTCTGCGTCAGATTTGATTGATGAAGAGTCCTCTGTTCAAACTCCGCCCCCGTGGCCAAAACATCAGCATTATCCTGAGAGCGAGCCCCGTGTCTGCGATCCATATACATTTGCATGGTGTCATTTTTCTTCTGTCTCACTTACGCCACACGTTCATTTTTAATATCATGACTCAGCAAAGTTCAGCCAAAGAAATGTCACAGACTTCCAGAGTTCTTCTCCAGAGCAAAGCGAGCGGACTGAATCACGCAGAGTTTACCGGGCCGTCGCAGGTGGAAGAGCGGCTCTTTTTTTTTTAAAATTGTGATTAACTTTTAATTCCATATTTGAATTCTCCATCATTCCTCTGCTCCCTGAAGGCAGCAGCAGTGTTCTTAGTCGTCTGTTGAGACCTCATTAGTTTTTTTCTGAGGGTAAAGTCACATAAACTGTAGCACTGACACATATTTGAAGCCTCTGTGGTGTATTTAGAGTAAAAGACCGTGGCCTGCATTTCAATGTCTGCGCCTTCATTTCATTAAAACGCCTCTCGCACTCTCTCTTCTGGAAGAAGAAGAAGAAGAAGAAGAAGAAGAAGAAATTTCACAGTTTCTTGTAAAAATTCCAGCAGTTTAGTTTCTGCCGCGTCATGAAAAGACGAAACCAAAGATCCGGAACAGAAACAATCTGTGAACGTGTGCCACGCTGCGTTTATGAGCCTGCGATTACAGAGGATTACATTTGAGATGAAACGCTGCCTGTCGAGATGTTACAGACCCTCTTTTTCACTCAAAGAAACACTCACATATGAAAGATTCTGCGTGTCTTACAGTAGCCGGCGACATTTCTGTGATGTCACAGGTCAAACACAGGTCATATAATAAAGAAACGTACAGCAAATCACAGCAAATCTTACGTTTCATTTTACATTTTCCGTGTTTTCTTCCGTGTTTCTGCAGCTTCCCAGAAGAACAAGGAGCATCTGCAGCAGGAAAGGTGAGATTCATTGTTTTATCCTGGGATATAATCTTCTGTGCTGGGATATAATCTCCTGTCCTGGGATATAATCTTCTGTGCTGGGATATAATCTTCTGTGCTGGGATATAATCTTCTGTCCTGGGATATAATCTTCTGTCCGGTCTTCTGTGCTGGGATATAATCTTCTGTGCTGGGATATAATCTCCTGTTCTGGGATATAATCTCCTGTGCTGGGATATAATCTTCTGTGCTGGGATATAATCTATAATCTTCTGTCTGGTCGTTGTAAAAATGTGAATCTGTCTCAAACGTATGGGCTGAAATATGTGCCACCACAAACTGAATCTTTTATATTTGAATTGATATTGTTTAAAGGAAGGAGGAGCAATCGAGCGCAGATACACAGGTCTCCTCTGCAGCCAATCAGCACCAAACTGTGCCGTATCAGCACTCGATTGCTCTTCCTTTACTAGAACCCAGATGTCTGTCACAGTAAATTGAAATTGAATTTTGAGAACTGAATTTGAAAATACATAGAATTTTTCCAATGCAATTTTTTCAAATGAAACCATACACATTCAAATATAATGATTTTTTAATGCAATTATTCAAGTTTAGCAACTGAAATTCAAATAAAAGTGATTGAAATCCAGTTTCTGGTGGCACATATTTCAGCCCGTACAAATGTGTTTTCCAGGCCACCGTAAAAAGAACCTTCCTTTAAAACTTTTGCCACAAATTTGGAAGCTTCTAAAATGTCTCGGTCTGCTGAAGCGTTCGTTTGGACACCAACAGCGCTTTGTTGTGTCCACACAGTGGACGTGTGTCTCATACAACCAAATAATCCAGAAGGTTTTTTGACTGACTTGGGTTCATGCAGCGTTTCCAAACACAAGCCAGCGGCTCATCCAGACTCCAACTGTCTTCACTGTTTACCTTCATTGTCTTCACGGCTGACTTTGACAGTGACTTTGAAAATGCAGGAGAGGAGCGGGTCAGGGTGGAGGAATGAGGAGGAGGAGGAGGAGGAGGAGGAAGAGCTTCATTACTGATACTCAGTCTGACAGTCGTAGCCTGACTGAAGGTGGGGGCGGCGTGTCATGTGTAATGTAAAAGAGTGAATACAGATGAATGTGGGAGGTATTTTGAGACCAAAGGGAATCACGATTGCTTTGAATTGAATTCATCGGCGTAGTTTAGCATAAGCGTTGGTGTCTGTGATTACTGCCCTTTTTTGTCAAAGGTGCCCTTTTCACACACAGAGACTTAAGATGGATGGTGTCAGAGCTACTTCTGTCTAATCTGGAGCTCTAAAGAAAAAAGAAAAGCCAGCATCAATAAGATTCACCGTATTTGGCCGCATTCCATTTCTATCTAACCCACCAAACCAACATACAGTTTGTCTGCGTTCCAATCTGATAAAGATGAGTCATTTATCTGAGTCTCCGAACTTCTGCTTAAGTTTGGGTAACAGTAACAAGTGCAGGAAAACTGGCATGAAATAAAACGCTGTCAATTCCAGAAATGTTTTTTTGCACGTTCTCAGCAGAATTTTGCGAGCGTAATCAGCAAATATTAGCAGAATTTGTCACCAAACCATGTGATTTTGTTGACAGATTCACAGTTTGCACTCTGAAAGAGCGCTAACCAACACAAACCATCTAGCTATTATGTTTCTCGTGTCTGACGCTGAACCTAAACCTAAACCTAGTCCAGTGTCGTTAAACTTTATTGGTCCTAATTTCCCTGATTTTAGTCAGATGTTAACTTCTATACTAGATTAGATTAGAGACTAGATTGCTTGTTAGCAAACCTTGCTATAATGCTAACATGAAACCAACCAAATATAGATAATCTGTTTTTAAGTGTGAGATAACACATCATTTGATTATTAAATGGACTAGATTAGCTTGCTAGGTAGCAAACCTTGCCAAAATGCTAACATTAACCAACCATATATAGTTAAGGTGTGTTATGTATGAAATATCTCATCATTTGATTATTAAATGGACTAGATTAGCTTGATATAATGCTAACATCAACCAACCAATTATGGTAATAGTGTTTACGTGAAAATATCACATCATTTGATTATTGAATGGACTAGATTAGCTTGATATAATGCTAACATTAACAAACCATATATAGTTAAGGTGTGTTATGTATGAAATATCACATAATTTGATTATTGAATGGACTAGATTAGCTTGATATAATGCTAACATTAACCAACCAATTATGGTAATAGTGTTTACGTGAAAATATCACAACATTTGATTATTAAATGGACTAGATTATCTAGATATAATGCTAACATTAACCAACTAATTATGGTAATAGTGTTTACGTGAAAATATCACATCATTTGATTATTGAATGGACTAGATTAGCTTGATATAATGCTAACTTTAACCAACCAATTATGGTAATAGTGTTTACGGAAAATATCACAACATTTGATTATTAAATGGACTAGATTAGCTTGATATAATGCTAACATTAACCAACATGGTAATAGAGTTTAGAAAATATCACATCATTTGATTATTGAATGGACTAGATTAGCTTGATATAATGCTAACATTAACAAACCATATATAGTTAAGGTGTGTTATGTATGAAATATCACATAATTTGATTATTGAATGGACTAGATTAGCTTGATATAATGCTAACATTAACCAACCAATTATGGTAATAGTGTTTACGTGAAAATATCACAACATTTGATTATTAAATGGACTAGATTAGCTTGATATAATGCTAACATTAACCAACTAATTATGGTAATAGTGTTTACGTGAAAATATCACAACATTTGATTATTGAATGGACTAGATTAGCTTGATATAATGCTAACATTAACCAACCCATGTCTGAAACTTTCCGAGGCAAATTGAAACACAATATTAGCTGAATGAGAATGAACAGAGAGAACAGACTGTTGTAAAGTGTCCTTGAGTGACCTGAAAGGCGCTTTTAAATTAAATGTATTTTTATTTATTATTATTATTGTTAGCTCCAAAGAGTCTTCGTCTGTCTGTTAATCACATAAATGTCCAACAATTTGTTTGACAGGCTTGAAACAAACTTGGCAGATGACTTAGTGAGGACACCAGTGTGTGTGTGAGTAGAGATATTGGTCGAAATGTGACAGATACATACTGTATAACTGTCTATGACTAAACAACAGTGCTGATGTAATTATTCAACTATGTCATTGTTTGTGATCGTCATCATATCAATATTTATATTTATGTTCCATGTAAAAATGAAAAAGGAAGTTTTGTTGTGTAATGGTAACAGTGGCCGTTCAAACACAGAATACTCCAACAACAGCCACATTTGATTTATTTTGTATAGCGGTTACTGCACTGGTTCAGTCAAAGTGGGTCAGGACTTGAGGGCAGAACGACTGCAAAAACACTGCAGACAAAGCTGTTTTCACTTCTGTCAAGAAAAGTTGTGACGCTTTCCACAGAATGCAGTAAAAAAAAGTACGAAATCTGTCATTCGCTGAATCATTTGAACCTTAAATTGAAAGATTTCACACTTTTCACTGACAAAGTTAACAGAAACATACAGGATGTTGAGCTACAGCCAACACGACCGCACATAAATAACATACAATTTCAAAATATTAGTCTGGTTTCACGTGAAATTCTGTCAATTCTGTAAAGTCGAGGACTTTGTGTTTATCAGAGGTGGACGCTACACTGAGTCCAGTCGTAACTCAGCCGTGAAAGTCACTGCTCTTCGTCCGCCGGCCGTCAAAGACAAAATATCTTTGGAGAGCATTTGGACGATGCTTTCATTTTTCCGGTCTTTATGTCATAAAACTACTTTGTTATTGGTGCGTCTTCCACAGCATGAATAATAATGTGATCTGTGTGTGTCTCCTGGCTCGCGGTGCTCGTGTGTGTGTGTGGAAACACAACTCTGCTCTGCAACAGCCTCCACTATTCAGCCAGGACAATTTATGACCACTTCATCCTCTCCAGGGATTTACTGGACACTCCCCCCCCCACACACACACCCACACAATCCAGTCTCTTATCTAGTGTGTGCCGATAAATAATGCAAGTCCAGCTCTTTGTGATGAACTGTGAGCGGGGACACATGGCAACAGTCGAGCTGGGACTGTGGCCTGAGCCTGTAAAGAATAGAGTTGGCGTCTGCAGGATAAATCACTGCCCAATTTATCGAAGTGACACAAACTTAGCAAACGAGGCAGCAGAAGACCAGCAGCTCCAGCGTCCGCACCAGCTTAAATGGCTGTTTTTCTCAATGGACTTTGGTGTGGGAGAGTGAGCGGTTTACAGAAACCTCTAATGCCGTTTAGGCTGCATTCACTCCAGCGCCTTCTTCATCGAACCCTCGAAAGTCTGGGTTCGCTTCAAGCTAGCCACATCTTTGAAGCTGGTTACAACGCAGGGCATTGTGGGTAAACACAACCAAAATATACGCACGTGTAGAACGATAGCTGGGAGAAATGGCTGAGACCATTGTTGCAAAAACAATTTGATGCAGCTCCATGTTTTTGCTCTTGTGTGCAGGAAACAGAAGTTCTTCTTGTTCGTTGTTTGTCTCGTCTTCTCTTTCAGTAATTCTTGATGCAGCGCCGCCTCAGGCGAGGAGCGGAATATGTCATTCAATAGATGTCGTACCGAGTCTGGCGTAGACTATCAGGTGTGAAAACGACCTTAATGACAAAGTATAGGACCGAAAACTATGGGCCCTGGTACACTTCTGCACACACCACGAGCAGACGCAGCGCACACCATGCGCCTGACATGAATTGTGTCATCAACGTTCAGATTTTGGAACCGTGTGCAAAGAGCTTGTTGGGTGCTGCGTGAACCGAACTCCCGCCCCACCAGTAGGTGGAGTATAAGCGCCGCTCACCGAGCAGAAAAAACATTTAAACAACAGAAGAAGTCGTCGCCAAGGAGAGTCACCCGACCCTCAACCTGGCTGACGTCCTGACTCACCTGCCCGATGTGAGCCGCTCAAACCAGACGTGTCCAAGGGAGCTGTAGCATCGCTCTCTTCTTCTTTGGTAGGAATGCGTCCAGACTTGTACCGCCACCCGATGGTGTAGTACAGGACCAAACCAGGGTCCATGATATGTGATGCGCACTGCAGTGCACACGTAATTATACCACGGTTACAGTATGAGTTGAGCCTTTTCGTTGAGTGGCTAAAACTAATATTACAATAAATTGACAATAAGGGGAAGAATCTTGAACTCTATAACTCACATTCCACAATGACACAGAATGACATTTATACGCCTGTTCTCTTGTACTACAGCAGCTCTATCAGACACAGTTGTGCTCCCAAAAAAAATTAAAACCTCAAAGTGTACAAGCTCAGAATAGACCAAAAACAACAAAAGTACACACAGCTGAAAAATCCAGCTGTGTGTGGGAGAGAGAGGGAGAGAGGCGTTAGGTGAGGAGGAGGAGGGGAGGAGGAGGACACAGATCCTCTGTTTCACACAGCAAACCTCACACAGCGACTAAATCATGTCGTCGGCATATATATGAATCCTTCATAGAGTGATTTACCAGCCACTGTTTAAACAAGCAAACAGCTTTGTGCTTGTCTCATAATTTCTGCTTCCACGCCCCACACACACACACACACACACTGTCCTCCCTCCGTCCATCACAAAGGCCAAATCCGACCACTAAGCTAATTAATTAAGAATAGGTCACACAGCGATTCCCAATCGTTAATTTCACTCTGACCCCGTTCACTTCCACATATGCTACAAAGCACACGGGTAAATATTGCTTTTGTGCGGCAAACACAATTTGTTTATCGCCGCCTGCAGCCGTTTCCAGTTTCCCTCGGCAGTCGGTAAACATCTCGTGGACAGCGGAAACACGACCACATGACAACGTAAATTTTGCAACAGTGCACACGTACTGTAAGACACTGAAATGTTCTCGCTGAAACCTGAAGGCGTTTAAAGATAAAATAAGAACAGCAGGTGGTTAGAATTGCAAGCTGAATGTTTCCACATTTATCATCGATATAAAGCTTTTAACTTTGGGAAATGATGGTGTGCAAAGCTGGCAAGTGTAGTTCTCTGAGCAGCAGCAGCAGCAGCAGCAGCAAAGACAGTTTTTGGCCGCCTGCCCGCGGACGTCCAGGACTTATGATTCATTCAGAGCAACAAAACAAACTAATGATTTGCTGTGCTGGATTCTCGCTGCTGGAAAATAGGCTTTAATGTAAAATCCACTGTTTTGAGTGAGATGATTAAAACTCTGAAATGTAAAAACATCAGATTATTTACTGGAGGGCGACACTGCAGAGAAATCTTTTCTTTATTCTGTTATTCGTGCATCATTTAGTCAGCGCTGGAATCCAGAACCGGTGATATTCTGATCCCACTGGATCTCAAGCTCCATTTATTCTCTGCTGCTCGACAAAACTGAAAGGGTCGCGAAAGGTTTTCGGTAGTCTCCATGGTAACGGAACACTATCCTCCAGCGGGCACATGAAGTTTCATTCCACCCTCCTGTCTGGTACAGTGTGTGCTTTAGTCAGCATGTTTATGGATTTCATGAAGTTACTGACTTAAACTGCAGAGGAACAGATTTTAAACATTTTCAGGTCGGGTGTTTGGTCGACTGAGCCGAGCAAGAGCGCAACGAGGAGGACGTGTTCGGGTCCAATTCCATCGTGTGTCAAAATTTCAATGCTGTACGTGACATTAGGAAAGTTCTTCATGCGTGGATCAAGAGAATCAGGAATGTGTCGACACTTTTATCTGTCGGAACTACGGCACTTCTTCAAGTGTTGAGCAGCACTTTAGCAAGTTAGCCTCTAGTGCTGCTTTTGACACCTGTGACCATCCATCTTCTACCGCTTTATCCTCCACATGAGGGACCCAGGTCATGAACCCGGGTCTTCTTGCTGCGAAGGCTAAAGAGTGCTAACCACTACACCAACCGTGCGGCCCCAGTTTTGACCACAACCCATTTTGCCCATTTTGACCAAACATGAGGATCAAGATAGTGGCACTTCTGGCAATGATGTGGCACTACTAGCTTTCAAATGTGACCTGATTATCCTTAAACAAATGTGGGTCTTTTTTGGCAAATATGTGGATTCGCACGGCCAAATCATTCATCCCATTTGGTTTGTTGGCCAAATGAAAATGATGAAAGTGAGGAAAGTGGGCCAAATCTGGGCTGTGAAAATCTTTTGTTGTTGGTGGTGGCACTGACTTACTTAACCTTTTATAGATGTGATTTTTATCCTGTGGGGTTCCTCAAGGTTCTATCCGAGGCCCGATTCTGTTGTCTGTCAACCTGCTGCTCATGCTATAAAGAAACTAGTTCAGATTCCGTTGTCTTCTGCTTATCCGGGCTCCGGGTCAGGGGGGCAGCAGCCTTAGCAAGGAAGCCTTGGAAGCCTTGGCCTGGGCAGTCCTCTCCCCAGCCACTTCTTCCAAGGCGTTCCCAGCCCAGCTGAGAGATGTAATCTCTCCAGCATGGGTCAGGCCCAGGGACTCCTTTCTGAAGGACATGCCTGAAACAGGCGTCCAGGAAGCGTCCTAACCAGATGCCTGAATTAAGCAGATAACTTGGTTGGAGTCAACACCAGATCAAGAGCTGGACTACCTATTTCTCACTGCTGACTGGACGCTCACATCCTGTGTACTCTTAGTGCCATCTGCTGTGGAGAAAAACATGAAAAATAGAAGCAGATGAAGCTCAGCTCTTAGTTATTACAGTAATCATTGTTCCACCTGATAAAGTCCACAAAAAACCCATCTGTCCTCCACACACACACACACACAGAGAGAGAGATAAAGCATAGAGAGGTTTTCGAGATAGTGATAAGAAGTGGATTATCTGTCCTATACTGCGATAAGAAGTCTCTCCGTTTCATTTGTGTGCGTCGTGTGCAGAACGAGACGCTGAGGCTGAACCTCATCATCAAACGAATGATGAGATCTGACTCAACCACTTCAGCACTTGTAACTTTTTATGGTTATTTTTATCCAAGACTCTTATTTCTGAACCTAATGGAGCACAGGTTTGTCTCATAATAGTAACTTTTAATAACAAGTGTTCCAAATGAGGAGGTGACATACCGGCTGCTTTACAGCGGCTGACATCCGTAACGCTGCGCTACTGTCTCCCTGTTCCTCAGCACACGAGTCTCTGTTGAGGAGAAACTTCCTGGCACTGAAGTGAAGTCAAAAAGAAATCCAAAGATCGCGAGGGCAAAAGGGTAACGAGACAAACTGACATGGAAACACGGGGAGCAGGGAAACTGATGCACCAGGGGACGGAACAAGACTCGGGTGATGCTTGAAGATAAAGGTGAAACAAAGGTGAGGGACAGACGAAGAAGAAGAGTTTGGGGACAAAATACAGGAAGGAAACCAAGCCAAAACTCATAATATCGCAGATATCCAGATCTGTGTTTGAGGTTGACCACAATCAGGAGGTTCTCTATGAAAGTTTTTATGCTGCTTCTTTCTTTTAGGCTGCAAAAGTAGCTCCAGACTTTTTCTGGCACTTTTCCTAAAAAAGGGATAATGTCAGAGTGAACCTCTGGGACACGGCGAGAAGAAGTGTCCACCACCTCGTGTGACCTGATGCGGACCTTTTTAAAATTCGATCCAGATCTGTCCCTGAGTCCATGGGTGACACAAAAACTGCTCTGCAAACACAAAGTGCCGGGACGTGAGAAAACAAGGGAGACGTCACTTTAACAAGAAAGTACACAAAGAGAGTCTGAAGTGGCCGTGTGTCTGAAGAGGCTGGTTCACTGCAGCACCGCCTCCGGAGTCCGGACGCAAACACCATGGAAATGATTTGGGCAGAAAGTCAAAGTCGAGCAAAAACACAAGAACAACACATTTGTGCAAATATTTGATATTTGAGAACATCACACGTGTCCATGTGCTGCACAGCGTGACCCTCGTGTTCCACTCAAAGTTTATTTCAGCTTTTTTATTTGCTTTGTTAAATGAAGTGGAGCTGTGTCGGAGAGAAAACCCCGCGACACTAACAAGTCGCAGTGCTGCTTTATCTGACTCGCCCTCTATCGACTGCTGTTGTTGTTCAGGAGCTACAGTAGCTGCTTATCTTTTTGATAAACTCGGACACACGGGCCAGAGAACGGCCTCAGAGATGGACGGGGTCCAAAGCTCTGGACCGGCGTCTCCTCAGTGTCCTCTGCAGGAGAACGTGTGTGTTCCACTCCTGTTGACTGACGTCCGACGTCGTTACCTCGCCCTCGAGTGTCCATCTGTCCTCTGATATTGTGATGTGACAGTGAGGGACAGGCGTGAGGGACAGTGAGGGACAGCGTCGTGATGTGCTTTTCCTTTGATTCCACATCGTCCTTGAGACACTGGAGAAGATTCTCGTGTTAAAGCACCGTGAGGTGATTAAGATTCAGGACGGGTCGCAGCACAGTTCACCTTGGACACTTAACACTTGGTGGCTCTGCTCGTTCTGGGACAGGCAGTCAGAGAAGCTGCTGCTGCGGCTGTTACTGCTGCTGATGATGATGATGTTACTGCTGCTGCTGTAACTGCTGCTGCTGCTGCTGTTACTGCTGCTGATGTAACTGCTGCTGCTGCTGTTACTGCTGCTGATGATGATGATGCTGCTGCTGATGCTGCTGTTACTGCTGCTACTGCTGCTGCTGTTACTGCTGCTGCTGCTGATGATGATGATGTAACTGCTGCTGCTGCTGTTACTGCTGCTGCTGATGATGATGTTACTGCTGCTGATGTAACTGCTGCTGCTGCTGTTACTGCTGATGATGATGATGATGTAACTGTTGCTGATGCTGCTGTTACTGCTGCTGATGTAACTGCTGCTGCTGTTACTGCTGCTGCTGATGATGATGTAACTGCTGCTGATGTAACTGCTGCTGATGTAACTGCTGCTGCTGCTGTAACTGCTGCTGCTGTAACTGCTGCTGCTGTTACTGCTGCTGCTGTTACTGCTGCTGCTGCTGTTACTGCTGCTGTTGTTACTGCTGCTGTTACTGCTGCTGCTGTAACTGCTGCTGCTGCTGCTGCTGCTGCTGCTAACTGCTGCTGTTGTTACTGCTGCTGTTACTGCTGCTGCCTGCTGCTGTAACTGCTGCTGCTGTTACTGCTGCTGCTGATACTGCTGCTGCTGTAACTGCTGCTGCTGTTGCTGCTGCTGTTACTGCTGCTGCTGCTGATGTAACTGCTGCTGCTGTTACTGCTGCTGCTGCTGCTGCTGCTGCTGCTGCTCACACCCTGGACAGAACCAGACTCAAAGATGTGCAGCATCTGCCAAGACAGGTTGTGGTGAAAGGACAAATGTTGTATCAAGTTTTATAGTATGATATATGTATAACATTATGATATAGATATATAGAATAATAACTTTTGTGCAGTTTATTATCAAACAAAGTCATTTTTTTTATCTGTAAAAATTCACACATCGACATGGAATAAAAGGCCACTTTTACAGAGCAGATAGAAAATATTCTCCTTCTTCTAATCCTAATTTCTGACAGGCTGATAAAAGCTGTAGTGATGCTGTCCTCCATCGTCCAAACTGCTTTCTCATCTCATCTCAGTCTCTTAAATCACATTTCAAAGTTCTCCTTCATCCTCAGTCTTTTATCCTACCATCCATCCTTGTTCCTTAATCTTCCCGGATTCTTCTTCTTCTTCTTCATCTCTCTCACGCATCTGAAACGAAATCTGCGTAAAATAGTCAAAGCCGAGCAGAATTATATCTGCACAACTTTGCGTTAGGTGGAAAAATCAGGAAACTCTGGTTATCTGTTTCCTCGTCTCCATTCACTGCACTTGTTTTTGCAGTGATGTGATAATGAGTTTGACACACACACACACACGCACAAACGAGTGTGACAATGAGAGGATGAGGTGACGGCGACGAGAGCGAGTCGAGGTGAGGAGTTTGTGTCTCGTACTTAAAGCCGACAGACTCACATCCTGCAGCTGCAGCTTTGAAGTTTGCTCTTTGATAATAAAAGAGTTAATTAAGGAAGAAAACACCACATGCTAGTGAGCAGATAACAGAAGAAAAGAAAGAGGAGGAGGAGGAGGAGGAGGAGGTGAGGGGAGAATGAGAGCAGATATGGAGCGTGGAAGTGTTATTGACAGCTCACCAGTTTCTCAAGTGTCAGAGTGGAGTTTGTGTGATTGACAGGAAGCTCACAGTCTGCACACAGCAGAGAGAAAGAAGAAGAAGAAGATATATATATATATATATATATATATATATATATATATATATATATATATATATATATATATATATACATATAGTGTGTGAACACTTTCTGTTCAGCTGGCCTGTTTTACCTCGTTTATACCTCGTTTATACCTCGTTTGTACCTCACTGTGTGGTGAAAAACAGACAAAAGCCAACACCAGGGGGCAGCGTCTCTGCAGCACAGAGTGTTAATGATGTTTGCTGATTGTGGGGCAGCAGGAATGAAGATAATGATTTAAGGACACACAGTGACATCACTCTGCTGACCTGGCTGTGTCTCTGTCCGCCCGCTCGTTTCCCTTTGTCTCCTTCACTTTCCCCTCTGATCCACTCTTACAGTGTGGGGCCTCTGTGGTTAATTGCCCCCTCGATCCATCACTCCTTCCTTGATTTACCACCTCTCACTTTTCCCTCACAGCTGAATGAATCTCCGTCGTCTCGTGTGTGTATTATGTTATTTTATCAGTGAGAGTTTACACAGACGTCTCTTGTCCAGCAGAAGCAGGAACAAAAGAACTTTTTGTATCCATGGTTACTCCCAATTTGAGTCTCTTTTTTAGCATTTTGAAAAGGGATATTTCAGGGTTGTTTTTTTGAAGTGTGGTGGCAACAATAACCTGCTTTGAGACACGGACGCTCAGTGAAAACTCAGTGAAAACTCAGTGAAAACTCAGTGAAAACGTGTTTGACACCCTTTTGTGACTAGAAACTGGAGTTTGTGTCACTTTGTAAATCGCTGCACCAAACCCCATCGAGGAAATGGACGATTTGAACACCACAGCACACAGGAGCTGTTGATCCACTGCTGCCTCCATCACTAAGTTCAAACGTTTTACTTTGAAACTCTTTGTTCAGATTGACCTCAGTGACACAAAGTGACCACACGAGGCAGCAGCGGACCAGCAGCGCCTGTGTCACCGTGAGCTAAAATGGCTGTTTTTTTTCACAGAACGTTGTCAAACCCACTGTCCTCTCTTTTTTTCTTCTCTTTTGTTCTACATTAGCCTCACAATCCCCCTTTCTTCCAACCTTGCTCGCCACAATCAATATTTCTTCTCTTTTTTTCTGCTCCTTGTGTTTTCTCCTCATTTTGTCTTCATTTGTCCGTTCCATAAAAGAAAGCAATCCAATCCCGTTTTAGTGGCTCCTCCGCTGCTCTCCCTGACCTCGCTCCATCATCTGCCCAAAACATAAGAAATGAGATTGTTTCTAAATCTTCAAATGTGCTGTGTCTTTGTGTTTTCAGCCGGGCTTTTATAAAGGCGTCGCGGGCTCACAGGTGACTCTGTCCAGCCTGGTGAACCAGTCGCGGGCCATGCTGGAGGAGAAGGCACGCCACCTGCTGACGGAGGCCGAGCGGCAGACCATGGGCTACTACGTGGAGGAATACCGGGACGGACACATCGGGGCGGAGCAGCTGGTCATGGCGCTGTTCGAGCTGCTCAACACGCACGCTAAAGTGAGGCTTTCATCGAGCTGTGACACTCTGTGTCCCTGCTTTAAATCATTTATATATACTGTATATGTTATTATATATATTATATAGAGATGATTTCAATGGACTTGTGGCAATATTATCAAATAACACTTTTCTAAAAGCAAACAACACTTTGTAAACACCAGTAAAAAATACAAATTACATGCAAATTAATTATCCATTTAATCATTCATGAATTACTGTGTTTTATTTGTTTGCATCGAAGTTTCACTTGCTGCGACTCTGTTTGGTTTTCTGTTTACAATTCTGTTCCAAATTCTACTTATAGTTCCAAATTCTACTTATAGTTCCAAATTCTACTTATAGTTCCAAATTCTACTTAAAGTTTCAAAATCTACTTAAAGTTCCAAATTATACTTAAAGTTCCAAATTATACTTGAAGTTCCAAATTATACTTGAAGTTCCAAAATCTACTCAACAGTCCAAATTATACTTATAGTTCCAAATTATACTCAAAGTTCCAAAATCTACTCAAAGTTCCAAATTATAGTCAAAGTTCCAAAATCTACTCAAAGTTCCAAATTATACTTATAGTTCCAAATTCTACTTAAAGTTTCAAATTCTACTTAAAGTTCCAAATTCTACTTAAAGTTCCAAAATCTACTCAAAGTTCCAAATTCTACTTATAGTTCCAAATTATACTTAAAGTTCCAAATTATACTTATAGTTCCAAATTATACTTAAAGTTTCAAAATCTACTTAAAGTTCCAAATTATACTTAAGGTTCCAAAATCTACTCAACATTCCAAATTATACTCAAAGTTCCAAAATCTACTCAAAGTTCCAAATTCTACTCAAAGTTCCAAAATATACTCAAAGTTCCAAATTCTACTTAAAGTTCTAAATCCCTCTGATTGGTCAGAGAGTGTCGTCACTGAAGAGTCATGAGTGCGACGTGTGACACGAGGATCAAAGTTAAAAATGCTTAAAAATCCTTTAAAAACGTGTGTTAATCTCCATCATTTAGCAAAGGAAATGTCTAAAATCCTAATATTTAACAGTCTGGTGTATTTACTGCTGAAAGCCGGCCATCGTGAGCTGGAAATCCTTTTTAATTTTACTGATTCTAATGAAAAGAACTCTCTATAGAACGATAACCCTAAAGAGTAGAGTAGAGTAGTTGAGTCGTGCTCGAGCTGTAAAATGGAAAAGCAGCAATTTAGAGTTAATTCAAGCACGAATGAGTAAATCCAACTTTGTTCTTAGAATGCACCATAAAATTGAGCGGAGGCCGGAGTGAACACTGCTGCACATTTATCTCAGCTCATAAATACAACACCCACGCTCAGACGTATGAAAAAATGTTTAATTGTTCTTCACGGAGACAGAGAGAGAGAAAAAGTCTGATGAGCTTCATAAAATGTGAAGACGGTCAATTCAGAAACATCGTAAAACTCCCATATTGTCAACTCTCATGTCTTATCTCACAAATCTACGTGTTATTTAGCTTCAGCCGAGTCACTGCACTGCACATGTGCTTTAACAGAGCTGGGATTCAAAGAATGGTTTAAAGAGAGTGTGCGCCATCTTGAGAGCATGTTCTCTTGATATTAGACAACAGTTTTCAACTTTGTAAACGTCTTAGTTCCCCGCACCAAACCCCATAGAGAAAATCATCCATTTTAACATCACAGCACACAGGAGTTGTTGATCCACTGCTGCCTCCATCAGTAAATTAAAATGTGTTCCTTTGTAAAATTCTGTGTTTGAAATACTTAGTTCCCATTCACTGAAGTGACACAAAGTGACCACACGAGGCAGCAGTAGACCAGCAGCTCCTGTGTCCACGTGAGCTAAAATCAGTGATTTTCTCTATGGGGTTTGGTGTGGCGTTTACAAACTTCACTTTCTTGTTCAGTCAAACTTAGAGATAAAGCAGAGAACATGTCCTTAAGATGTCATAGACTTAAGATTGTGTAAATAAAGACTGTTTGTTGTCCTCTCTTGTCCTCAGTTCTCTCTGCTGTCCGAGGTCCGAGGCCTGGTCACCCCGCAGGACCTGGAGTGTTTTGACGGGATGGTGCTGCGGCGTGAGATTCAGGCCCTGAAGGCTCGTCAGGGCAAAGCCGGAGCCGCCGCCATGCAGCCGGACTCCCTGTCCATGGTGTCCTACCCTGACACCCTGACCTCGTCTTCAGCCAGCTTCATGACCAACACCACCCTCAGCTCTGCACGGGTACCGAACCTTTATCACACCCTTATTATTATCCCTCTTTTTACCCCCGACTTTTGCCTTTTAGGGAGTAACCGTGGGTAATTAGCTCAGTCACAATCAGTGATTACTCACCTGCGGCTAATGCTGGAGCTACGTACGATCACGGTGAAGTGAGGCCAACAGGAAACTGAGGTTTGTGAACTGTTTGTTTCACGCACCAAAGCCCATAGAGGAAATCATCGATTTAACATCACAGAGACACAGGAGCTGTTGATCCACTGCTGCGTCCGTCAGCGAGTTCAAATGTCTTATTTAGTGACGTCTGTGTTTGAAATCCTTTGTTCAGATTAGCCTCAGTGACACAAAGTGACCACACGAGGCAGCAGTGCACCAGCAGCTCCTGTGTCCGTGCAAACTAAAAACGCTGATTTTCTCTATGGGGTTTGGTGCGGGAGAGTGAGCGGTTTACAAACTTCCGTTTCCTGTCAGCGACGGTTGTCGGAGTCTCAGCATCATTTTAAATGTTGCAACAAGAAACGTTAAATTTAATATATTTCAACAAAAATGTGACCAACTGTAAACTCACATCGTCCACTTTGACTTAGTTTATGATGTCATTACGTGCACAAAGCACGTATGCACAAATGTTGATGGATGGAGCTCTGACTCACTGTGTGTATGTGTGTGTGTCCGTCTGTGTGTGAGTGTGTCCGTCTGTGTGTGAGTGTGTCCGTCTGTGTGTGAGTGCGTGTATGTGTGTGTGTGTTTTGTCGGGTTGAGCAATGACACGTTTCAGCTTCTGCCCACTGAGATTGAAAAGTCTTCCTGCTGATGTGTGATAGCTTGTGTTTGTCTCCGCACTCCACAACCCCCCACACACACACACACACACACTGTCGCCCCCCCACTTCATAGGAGAGACTGCTCTGGCTGATAGATATGATGGAGGTAGGGATCACTGCTCTGAGAGAGACAAATACTTTCTAACACAAAGTCACACATGGATACAAAGAGAAGCTGAGACACACACACACACACACACACACACACACACACACGCACTGCCGCACGCTTACACACACACACACACACACACACGCGCCACACCTTTTTCACGCACACACGCATTACGCACGCTACGCAATACATGCACACACACGCATTACACACGCATACACACACGCACGCACACACACACACACACACACACACACACGCGCACACGCACACACACACACACACACACACACGCACACGCCAAGCGCACACGCATCACACACACACGCACACGCACATACACTATCAGGGGCATTTAATGCCAGCACACTATAGTAAAAATGCGTGTACAGCGTCTCTGCGATGACATCAAACCTCTAACATGTAAATTCATTCACTTTCAATGGACAGACGGGCGTCACGTAGACGTCACGCAGACACTGCACGCGGTGAACTACGCCTCAAATACGTGACATGAAGTCCACGCGTGACTGTTGATGAGCGTACAGGCACACACTGTGTAGTGTTTGTGGAAATAAACAGCGAGGGGGTCATTTGTGCCGTGCCACGTGCGCACGCAGCGGACGCCTGTGCGCACGCTCGTCTCAATGTACAAATAATGATTTACTTTATTTACAAATGCTAATATATTTATATATGTATAAAGACACCACACAGGTGCTGAAAGGTGACACGTCACAGACACATGCAGGTGACCAGTGACAGTAACATCCTCGACTCGGCAGCAGTGGATCAACAGCTCCTGTGTCTCTGTGATGTTAAATCGATGATTTCCTAAATGAGACAAGCGTGTGCACAGGCGTCCACTGCGTTCACACGTGCCATGACACTTATCACCCTCACCTTTCTTTATCTCAAGTTAACGTCTTTATGCAGACAATGAAGGCGTTTTAGTGTGCTGGCATAAAATGCCCCTAATAATGCTCACACAAACACACACACTCATGCTCACACAAACACACACACACATGCTCACACACACACACACACTCATGCTCACACACACACACACTCACACAAACACACACTCATGCTCACACAAACACACTCATGCTCACACAAACACACACACACATGCTCACACACACACACACTCATGCTCACACAACACACACTCATGCTCACACACACACATGCTGCACACACACACACATGCTCACACACACACATGCTCACACACACACACACACACACACACACACATGCTCACACAAACACACACTCATGCTCACACACACACACACACACATGCTCACACAAACACACACACAACACACACACACTCATGCTCACACAACACACACATGCTCACACACACACACAACACACACTCATGCTCACACACAAACACACACACACATGCTCACACAAACACACCACACAACACACACATGCTCACACAAACACACTCATGCTCACACAAACACACACTCATGCTCACACAAACACACACACATGCTCACACACACACACTCATGCTCACACAACACACACTCATGCTCACACATGCTCACACACAAACACACACTCATGCTCACACAAACACACTCATGCTCACACACACACTTCACTCACAAACACACACACACTCACACACACACACACTCATGCTCACACACACACATGCTCACACACACACACACACATCATGCTCACACACACTCACACACACACTGTCACACACACACATGCTCACACAAACACACACACACATCATGCTCACACACAAACACACACACACACGCCAAACAAACACACACTCATGCTCACACACACACACACACACTCACAGTCACTTGTGTTTGCAGTGATTTTGTTTGCCGTGTTTTTCCTGATTTAAAAACTTTAAACTCTGATGTGTAACCACAGTCACAGAGGAGTTAAAGGGACGGTTCAGGTGTTCATGTGTGCTTGTGTTGTGTTGTGTGTGTGTTGTGTTGTGTTGTGTTGTGTTGTGTTGTGCTGTGAGCAGGCAAACCTTCAGGCTGTCAGTAGAGGACAATATTATGTTTTTTTTTTTGTTTTGTTTGCTGTTTTTTTGCGATGCACAGAAGACGATATTGTCTCACCTGCACTGACAGCAGAAGACACATCTGGACGCTCATTAAAAAAGAGAGAATTCTCTACACGGCAGGAGACGCCGCTCTCGCTGGTGCAGACACACAAACGCAGCGTGCTGTGATTGCTCGCAGCGTCTTCGCTCGTAGGAAGCCGATCAACCGTTGTGATAAATTGATTGTCTGTGAGCGCAGCAGCTACAGTACGAGGGCTAATTAAGCTGAAGTGACGGTGCTTTTTGTCGAGTCAAAAGCAGCTTCCCACGTCCGAATATATCTCTCACAGGTCCTTCACAAATCACCTCCTCCTCCTCCTCCTCCTCCTCCTCCGCTGCAGCAGCAGCAGCAGCAGCAGCAGCAGCAGCAGGGACTGAGCCTCCAAGTCCGGCTTTGAACTGATCTCATGAGTGTCTATTCATTTCTCAGCACGGCACCAGGTTTTTAATCATATTTACAGATCATTTCAGAGTGAGAACACAACAGGAAGGGTTCCATAATACTTTCTGTCCTCCATGTCTGCAGGGCTGCTACGTATTTCCTCTTGCGCGGACGTGAATATGGTTCCATTCGTACTAAAGTGAGGGGATGCCTCACACACGCGTACTAGAGCTCACGATTTCTCACCGGGAGTTCATGCTCATTTGTATTTCCTTGAATTCTTGGAGTGACAGGTTGTACGGGTGGATTATAAGGAATAGGTTCAGGGCAATAAGCGACATAGAAGTAGGAAGATAGGAACAGTGCCGAGGTGGATCCAAGTGTGGAAGGAGACTGTGCAGCTGAGGGGGGAGGGGGTAAGGAGAGACAGGCAGCGATTTGGTAGCGTGAAACGACACATGAAAAGAGTCTGGATTGTCTTGTGTTGGCCAGACGACAATCCTTTAATGGACGGAGTAGTCGAGGGGTAATTTAGGGCCTTTAGGGGAGCATTTAAGTGGGTGGGAGCAGGTTAAAGCTCGTGGTGTACTTCCATTGCGCGGCACATGTAGCGGACGATGGTATACTAGCACTTCAGGGTCCTGTAGTATCCAACCTCGCCACCGGGTAGCGGCACAAGCTTGGACACATTCAAGAAGAAGACGAGAACGATGCTACAGCTCCCTCGGACAGAGGAGTCGGGGTGTCGGCCGGGTCGAGGATCGCCGGGTCGAGGCTCGGATGACCATTCTTCTGTTGTCTAAATGTTTTTCTGCTTGGTGAGCGGGGCTTAAAACTCCACCTACCCGCTGGCGAATGCGCTGTCCACGTGCAACCAACGTGCTCTTTGCACTCGGTTCCATAATTGAAGTGCTTAACTCTCTTCAAAGCTAGCATCACGGTTATCTTCTTTGACCGAGACGAGAATCCGTGGACAGAGTTGTTCGGAATGTTGTCGGCAGCTCGTGTACGTCAGCAGACGCGGATCATCATGCGGACCACGGTGGACCTTTGCTAACTCTCTGCGAGTTAGCGGGTGTTTGGGCTCCTGCAGCTCCAGCCAAGCTCCATGTTTCCATTTGAGTGACCGAAGTCAACGACAATAAACCGCTGCTTCACGTTCATCTACTCAAGTGTTTGGACTGACTTTGTTTGTGATGAATTGCTTGTTATGTTACTGGACGTTCTCCTGCTGGTAGATAATCTTACTCATGTGTAAACAGCAAACTCTAGAAACTCTAGAAAACGTCTGGACATTTTATTTTTAGACAATTCATGCCTGAAAATGGCGTTTTCCACTTGCAGAACATTCACCAATTTAAAATCCTTTGCCATTTGCTTTGGGATAAACACATCACTCTCCCTCCCTCCCTCGTTCCTCCCCCTCTTTGCTTCTCTGTCTCTTTCCTGCGTCTCGCAGAACGACAGCGTGGTGGAGAGTAATGGAGAGGATCCTCCGGAGAGTCTGAACACGCTGCTGACTGACATCTCTCTGGTAAGGTGCCTGCGTCGGCCTGATAACGTTGGCTAAGACAGTGAGGAGCAATCGGGAGACGGAAAGGAGGGAAATCGAGACGTGGCTGATTCTGTAGGATTTGTACACAATGGTACGTTCCAGTTGAACTGGGAGGTTGGAATTTTCCCAAGGTGCAACAAGGAAAGTTGGAATTCCAAGACTTTAAAGGCCCGTCTATACACAGATGGAGCCTTTTCGTCCATACTTTGTCTTCATCTTGGACGAAACGGAGCAATACCACTGGACATTTTGGGGGGGGGCAGTAGAGGGTCAGTAGTCCATTCAGTCAGGGAAACAAGATGTAGAGTTTGTACAGGCATTAATTCAAGGGTCTATCTACTGAAGCGAGTTGTAAAAAGTTGCGGTGGACATATGGACATATGGACATATTGAAATTGAAATCTCCGTCATCTCCATAGTGTAAATGTCCATCTGTAGGGTAGTGACGGAGATGACCTTTGGACGAGTGTAAGTGTTCCTTAACGTGACCATGTTCTGCATCCACACTGTGAAAACTGTCCCTTTAACTCTTTTGTGTCCAGTTTAATGAGTCATCCACACGGTGTTGTCCCACTGGTGTCTGTGGACGCGTCACTGCGGTCTCTGCGGTTACTTGTCTCTGTGGAACATGGAACGCAGAGTCTAATCATGATGTTCCTCCTGTTCTGTGCCAAGGCTCCTCCTCCGTCTTAATCTCCTCTTAATCTCTGCAAGGACAAGCTCAGTGTTGCACCTTAAGTTGCCGATTAAGTTAAAGACTGCCGGGCGACCTCAGTTTCCACGGCAACACAGCGAGCGATATCACGAGTACATGTCATTTGTTTGTAATGAACCACAGCAGACGGAAGAGAGGAAGGTCAAATCATTCACTACTTTTCTTTTGTGAAGTTTATTTGTGCTCATTTGTTTTTCGTGTGTTTCTCACGTCACTGTTTCACTCTTTGAGTTTGTGCATATTATGAAGAGGAGAAAAGTTTTTGCAGCGTTTTTTCTGCTGCACAAAGACTCGCTGTCGTATCTCTGTTTAGAAACAACAGGACAAGTGTGAAGTCGTGCAAAGCGCTCATTAGCCTCTCACACCAAACCCCTCAGTAAAACACGCAGCTCCTGCTCTGTCGCTCTGCCGCTGCCTCACGTTCTACGTTCGTGTCACTGAAGTAAAGCCGAGCAAAAGTTTATCAAACGCAGAAGTTTTAAAATAACATATGAACAGAGCGATGAAAGCAGCGCTGGATCAATGACGTGCTGCATTTGTCAGTGGACCCTGGTGTGGGCTGTTCTTTCACAAACGTCCCTGTCTAATGTTTAATGATGAAATAAAGAGGCCAAACATATTCTGAAGAGGAAGGTTTTCTCTGTTGTTATGGCAACAGGCCCTTTCACGCTCCTCTCTGATCACATACCCTGGTAGAAACTGTACAGTAGAACAGTTTTATCACCAGAGACAGAAAGGGTTAAAGTGACGGGTTGAATCCGGCGCCGGTGCTGTTAATGACAGGAACGAGTCACGTGACATGAGTCATGTGACATGAGCAGCTCTACTGGCACACAGAGCACAGTGACACTGACCTCACACAACCTCACTTTAATGTATGCAAACAAACGTTCCGCAGATTACAGCTCCATCACTCATGCGCTCACATTTTCTATTGCAGTATATTGTGCTACAATAAACTGATTCACCCCCTAATCAATGATGATGAATATCCTCTCACTTCAGGATGATGTACAGTCCGCCGCCACCGCCGAGCCCCCTCCCTCCTTCAAGCCCCCGCCCCCTCCCGGGGTGCAGAGGCGCCAAAGTAGACAAGAGCTGCGCAACAAAAGCGAATCCTCCCACTCAGGCTTGTACTTCACGGCCCCGCCTTCCCACGGCCACAGCAGAGAGGCGCCGCGCGCCGCAGCCCCGCCCTCACCTGCACCCGCACAACACCACAAACGACAACACCCCAGGGACCCGGCGGCGTCTCAGGACTACGCGGCCGTCAGAAAGAGAGATCTTTCCGCGCCGTCCAAGAAAGAGCAAATTAAAGCCGCGCAGTTGTCCAAGGTCGCCGCGCACAACATCGGCCCGTTTCCCAGAGTCCAGTCCCCCAGCAGAGGCCCCAAACCCGCCGCCCCGTCCCCGTCACCACCGCCGCCACCTGCACTCCCGGCTCCCCAGCCTCCCCCGTCTCTGCCCCTAAAGTCAGCGTCCCTGTCCAAAGCCTCCCCCGCGTCTAAAGCACAGTTTGTCACAGTGGAGGTTCACAGGCCGAACGCAGAGCCCGACGTCAACGAGGTGCGGCCGCTGCCACAGGCCCGAGGTGAGGAACCGAGATCACAGGAGTTGTGTAAATCCATGATTTTCTCTTTGGTGCAGGGAGAGTGACGCTAACTTCAGTTCCTTGTGATAAAACAGTGAGATAAAGAAACTCACATGATGTAGAGTTTATGTGGTGAGAACTGTCCCTTTAATGTGTAAATCATCACAATTTCAGTGCATCAGGGCAGAAAAATATCCCAAAGTGTCGAGTGTCGTGTGAGTATTTTTTCTTCAGTATCTGAATTTATGGTGCGAGACGCTCCGTCCTCGCCACTTCACTGGAGTGTAACTGGCTCCAGAAAGAATGGACAGACCCACTTTCCTTTTTCTGTTTTTTTATAATGCACTGGAGCTGCACATGCTGACCGTGCTGGAAAATGTCCGACAAACTTTTGAAGCTTCTTCTTTAGTTTGTAGACGTGACACAGCGGTGTTTGTCGTATTTGGATCTTCGTCACTGCGCTGTAGTTTCAATTAGAAGTCAGACGCTATTTATAATCTCTCTCTTCTATAATGTGGTGGAAGTAATGAGCAATCTTCCAGAACATTGTGTTCCATTACCACTGGAGCACTAATCTTAAATTAAATCTTAAATTAAATCTTTCTTCTTTGGTTTTAATGGTCAGTGTGTGTGTGTGTGTGTGTGTGTGTGGCAGTCGCTGATCAGTGTGATGTGACCGAGATTCCCTGACATCGTGTCTGCCTGCTCCCCCTCCCCTCCCCCAGGTGGCGCCCTGTCTCAGCTGTCAGACAGCGGCCCGACCCTCAGTGAGGACAGTGGCGTGGACATTGCTGAGTCAGCACACGTCAGCAAAGACAGCAGCCCCCATTCCTCACGCACTCGCCTCCCCCCGCGAGACACCCAGGGAGGCGGGGGGGACAAGCCCTCCAAACCGGTGAGGGGAAGGGGGCGGGGTTATTATCAGAAGAGCTGTGTCAGGGATTTCTTTTATGTGTGTGTGTGTGTGGTTAGAATACTTAAACATGGACGGACGGTGGACGCCATGTCAGTGAAACATAGTTGTGTCCAAGACAAGAGAAAAAGGTTCACCTTATAAAATCACCAGTTTATTATTATTGTGCTGCTTTTCTCCCCCACACCAAACTCCATAGAGGAAATACACGTTTTTAGCTCACTGGGACACCTGAGTCTCAGGGTGACTGGTGCCCCCTTTTGGTGAGTTTGTCGCTCTACGTAATAAAGACAAACTATTTCAAACACCGAAAGTTACGTAATAACACAGTTTAACTTACTGAAAGAGACGACAGTTGATTATTAACTCATGTGTGAAGTGATGTAAAAATCACTGATTTTCTCTATGGGGTTTGGTGCAGGGAGAGTGAGTAATCTACAAACACTTACCAGGTAAGTGTAACTGGAGTGATAAGACTGATGAAGAATGAAAGAAGAAGAAAAGGGGGAAACGACAGTGGGTTTGACAACCTGAACCACTCACTCTCCCTGCACCAAACTCCATAGAGAAAATCAGCCATTTTAGCCAACGTGGACACAGGAGCTGCTGGTCTGCTGCTGCCTCGTGTGGTCACTTTGTGTCACTGAGGGGAATCCGAGCAAAGAGTTTCAAATGCAGAATTCACAAAATAAGACATTTGAATTTAGTGATGGAGGCAGCAGTGGACCGACAACTCCTGTGTGCTGTGATGTTAAAATCTCTGATTTTCTCTATGGGCTTTGGTGCAGCAAATCACAAAGTGACACAAACTCCAGTTTCTAGAAACGTCAGCAACATAATGCAGAAAATAGACTTAAACTTACATAGATAAGCCGTTCTTTTCTTTTTTTTACATATGGTTGCGTTTTCTTGTCGTAGCCATGTTTGACTGAACCCGTGACCCGCCCACCTGTGACCGTATCTATGCACCAAACTCATCATCAGATCTTCTGGATAATAATCAGTGTTTGCAGCCACAGTAAAAACCATGGGTTAAGTTATGTTAGCTGAATGATGCACACGTTGATGAATCAGTGTGATTAACTGCTAATTAACTGCTAATCTTTCACCATAATCTGAGCTGTGATCGTATCCCTCTTCCATCTGTCTTTTTTTTGTCCTTTTTACTCATGTCATTAATTCACTCACATCACATCATCATTCACTGTCACTGCAGAGAAGCGTAATCAAAGATTTTAAATCACCCTCTGGTTCTTAATCGGTGTAGAATTATTTTACTTTAAGAAAAAGGTGAATGATTGCCGTCCAGTGGCTGTTTCACTGAGGCAGGAGGCGTAAAACATTGACTTGTTTTTCCTCTGCAGTTTTATGTACAGTATATAATATTTTGAATGGGTGTGGAGCACCGGGCCACCCCACAGCTGACATTCATCTAAAAATAATATTATGTGCAAACGCAAGCTCAAAAACACACAGATGAGGGAAAAAATCCCCAGCTGAGTTACAGAAGCCAGTGGAACAGCGGGTTTACAATAAAAGGTCATGGAATAATGGAAACACCGTTGCATTGTGGGAAATGCATAAATGGTTATTTAATGCACCACCAGGACTGAACATATACATGTAAAAAAACAGTAAATCCACCTGAAGACGACTGTATGGTGCGTTCCGTTAGCAGTCGGGATGCGGAATTTCCAGCTCACAGTAAATCAGTCGTACACATAGTACTGTTCAATTTTTACCCATAGACATGTTGTTATTGAGTAACAATAACTAGCCTGGGATACTTTTATGTCTGTGTATTTTCCCCCGAACGCGATGAACATAAGGGTATCGTCAATCCCAGCTCCAACTTCCGAGTTCCAAACTGTAGCCGTGTTTGCACCAAGTGGAACGGTTTGATTTTGGTATAATACAAGGTTTTTTGCGTTTCCATTAGGAATAGTACCAAAATAAGTTCTTTGGCAAACTAAAATGGTAGGATACGGTCAGTCTAGCTCCACCCACAATATTCAACTGATCGGATGGCGACAGAAAAACCTCACTCCCTTGCGATTGGTGTAAATATTAGGGGTGGGAGTCACCAGAGACATCTGTTCTCATACGAAGTTTAACGTCTTGTTGAGACAAACAGGACAGAGAGCTGCTAGATGTCCTCCTTTGTTGTCTGTTGTGACGCGTTCAGTGGCGTTGTTTGTTGTCGTCGTACCGGTACGACGTCACGCTATGCGGCCAAGTTAAGGTACTGATCTCAGTCGAAACGCAAGCCTGACCCAGCGATTACCATACTGTACCAAACCCAACCGTACCATGATGAAAACACAGCATTAATGCAACTACACAAAAGGACGGCGTATAACTTTATGTTCAAACTGGGTTTAAAAAAGGAAGCATAAAATAACATTTTTCTTTCATTATAACCTGTCCTCTTCCTCGCTGTAGCCGGGTTTGTTGGAGCCCACCTCTGCACTAGTGCGGGTGGCAAAGAGCGCCACCACCCTGGGTATCGCCATTGAAGGAGGAGCCAACACTCGCCAGCCGCTGCCAAGAATTGTCACAATACAGGTGAGTCACGTAGAAAACATCATGTTCATAAAAACAGCAAAGAAGAAGATAATACTTATAAAAGCACCTTTTAGTTCACCTCCATTTGAGTGGAAATGACCCACTGAGCAGTTTGACCGTGGTTAGTTTCATTTTGCTCTCAGGCAACGTTTAGCACAATAATCAAACCTGATATTAAACTAGATTTGCTTTATAAAGTAAAACTATTACTCTCTTTTTAACGGGAAGCTGCCATCACAAGAAGGTTGAGCCAGTACAGGTTGCTGTAGCTTTCTGGATAATTATGAATAATAATAGTAATACATTTTTTTTTCAGTAGTAAAACATGGATAAAAGAAGATATATACAAAAGATTAAAAACAGAGAAGAAAAGACATCATTAAAATAATGTGGAGTGGGTTCATGAGGGGAAGGACAGTCAAGAACAGGTGTTTTTTTGAGTCTGGATCTAAATGGATTTTTGTTTGAAAGGTGAGAAAAGGGCGATTAGAAAGAAGAAGCTGAGGAGGCTCCTTTTGGATGTTTGAATGAGTTTTTATTGCATTAACAATGTCACCAAACTCATGTTCTTGTCCATCCTGTAAGAGGACTTCACAGCAGTAACTGTAGCTGCTAGCTGGAATTTGACTTTAGCATTGAAGCCAAATGCAGAGTAATCTGTGTTTGACTTTGGCAGCTATGGAGCCAGACTTTGTGGCAACAGGATTTAACACTAGCAGCTATTGTAGCTGTAGCATCAGTGTTTAATGTTAGCAGCTACATAACTAGACATTGTGGCATCAGTGTTTATAGCCTTAGTGGGCTTCAACTGACATCTTTATTTGACTTTAGCAGCTGCTGGAGCCAGACGTTGTGACATAGCAGCTAATACACTAGCAGATGCCATATTAGCCACTTACATAGCATCTACAGTATCTGTTATATACTGTAACAGCTACCGTAAGTGCAGCTACCGTAAGTGTGTGAGTCTGTTGTATCAGTGTCGGACATTAGCAGCTGCTGTTGCCAAACGTTGTGACATTATAGTTTTACTTTAGCAGCTAATACACAAGCAGCTACTTGCTATTAGCCACCATCATAGGCCTAGCATCTATTTGACAGCAGCTGTTTGAATTTAGCTGTTCTCTGTATCAGTGTTTAACATTAGAAGCTACTGTAGCGAAACGGTAATGGTGGCATTACCTTTTAACTTGAGCAAAACTAGCAGCTGCTACGTTAGCCACTACTGTACATTAGCTGTTTGACTTTAGCAGCTTCTATAGCCAGAGTCTGTTGCATCAGTCTTTGATGTAGCAGCTTCTAAGCGCTATTCCATTAGCAGCTATATTACGGTAGCAGCTACTGTAGCTGTTTTACTTTAGCAGCTACAGTAGCTGTTTTATTTTTGCAGCTACAGTAGCTATTTTATTTTAGCAGCTACTGTAGCTGTTTTACTTTAGCAGCTACTGTAGCTGTTTTACTTTAGAAGCTACTGTAGCTGTTTTATTTTTGCAGCTACTGTAGCTGTTTTATTTTTGCAGCTACTGTAGCTGTTTTACTTTAGCAGCTACTGTAGCTGTTTTACTTTAGAAGCTACTGTAGCTGTTTTATTTTTGCAGCTACTGTAGCTGTTTTACTTTAGCAGCTACTGTAGCTGTTTTACTTTAGCAGCTACTGTAGGTGCAACAGATGTTTTGAGTTCTGTGTATCCTCTATAATATCTAAAATATCCAAATATCCAATAATTTAAGCTGAAAATGTGACCTCTGAAAATAAGTCATTGTCATATTCCTCTGTAATTTGCATGTCAAAAAGCCTTCTATTAACTCAGAACCATCTGTAGCACTAATCATGTCCTAACCACATAGAAAATGAGGAGTCGCTATTTAAATATCAGAGCAACAGGCGTCCACGGCCCAGAATCCACACCACGCTCGGAGCTGTCGCTCAGTCTCTGACTCTGCAGAGATGGTGATTGAAATAAAAGAGGGTTGCTGATTGCAAAGGGAGGGATAAAAGGACTGGAAATCAGCACGTTCTTATAATCAAAGAGTGTGCACTGGAGGAAAGAGGGCAAGGTAGATGTGAAGGATGCAAAAGCAGCGAGAGAATTGTCTAAGAAGAAAGCAGCGATGAGGGTTTAGGAACGAGTGTTTGAATGTCACGTAGGTGGTGGGAATTGTTACTCTATTTGGAAGAAATAACAATAAACATTTTTAATCCCGACGTCAGGTCGCAGAGGGAACATTTTTTTAACATTTTTTCCAGACGCCCCCCTCCCCTACAATGCTCTCTAGCTCCAACATGGTGTTAGTAGGCCATGCTAGATATGTAATCCATCCAGTGGGTTCTGGTTCTACCCCAAGTTCTGATCGTGCCTTCAAGGGAATTCTCTTCAGTAGTTGGCTGTGGGCAACTGGACTTGCTTGAGCTGAGTTGAAGACATCTGACTAACTTATGAGAAGATCCAGGTATTTAATAACCTCTGAGGCTGATACCAGGAGTCCAGAGAGCAACTAAAGCAAGTCCCAGTTACCCACAGCTGACTGCTCAAGAAGAACATGACCTGGATGACTGAGAACCTTCACCAACATGCCTTCAATGGAGGTTGTCCAGGAGACTTCCTGATCAAATTCCCTATGTTTTACTCCCAGCTCTTCCCTGATCCTCTCTCTCTATGACTGAGTCATCTGTCCACCCACTTTCTACCATTTCCTCTTCCACACAAAGGCAGGGTACACCCTGGACAGGTCATCCGTCCAACGTGCAGAGACAAACAGAACGTTTTAGAGTTTTAGGATTGTGGTAGGAAGCCCGAGACCCAGAGGGAACCCAAGCAAACTCTGGACAAACCACATAAAAAGGCCCTTGGTCAAACCGGGATCTGAGCAGCTGACCTTCATGCTGTGAGGCATCAATTCTAGCCACCACACCAGCAGCCACTGTGTGAAGAAAAGTTATTTTGTCAGCCTGTAATTGAGACCTGATTGTTTTCCAGTCACTACCTAAAGCCCACGACTGTAGGCGAGCGTAAATGGACTGGTGATTTGAGAGTCATATAGAATGTTATTAAATGCACTTTATTCCCAAGAGCGTTTTCCAATCTTTCCTTCAAAAAAAGTAATTTTTTTCTATATGTTGTTTCACGAGCAGAGAGGGCAAGAATATTTAATCTAAGACTAATAAAAATAGAAATTGCTGCTTGCGATGAACTCGTTCCTTGTAAGTGACAAATAGCTGTAAACAAGGATTAAATCTAATGTAACAGAAATTAAACCAGTCTGACAAATGGACTGAAACTTTAATCAGGTTAAATTATTGAGCAGTCTCTAAACTAATGGCTCTGAGTTTCTCTAATTGCACGGATTTCACCTGAACTTCAGTTTGCTTGGATCCAAACGCGATCAGTCACAAGTGACACCGGGCCAGAAGTTCCCTGACACCGCTGCTGCATCCCTGAACAATAACCGCGTTCTGGCTTCCTGGTTATTTAAAGACATTAATAAAAGCTTCAGCCTCAAGGTCACTTGTTGTAGGAAAAACAAGATGACTTTTTTGCACAATGTTTTAAGATGAAAAAGTAAAAACTTTGCTGTCACCTTGGGGAAGCTAACTCAACGTTATTAGACCTCAGAGCAGAAGTGCACACGGCCTTGGGTACTTCAGGAAAGCGGTGGAAGCGAGCTTTGGTTTCTGGGCGTCCTGACCGGTGAATTATCGTCTCTGTGAGCACAGATGTGCACAAGGCTGCAGCAGAACAACTCTCTAGCTTCTGTTTCCCCCAAATCTGTGCGGGCACGAGGCCTCCTCACCGGAGGATGAAGTAGCCAAGCGTTATCTGTCCCCATCGCCTCCTCCCGAGGTGACAGCCCGCTGTCATCGCCATCTTCCCATCAGGACGACTCCTTGCTTCACCGGCCCGAGGTAATTGTTGTTGGCTCAGTAAATAAGAGAGGTGATGATGATGATGGTGATGCTGATGGTGGTGGAAGACACTGCTGGTGATAGAAGCCTTAATAAGGTCAGCTCCAAGAGGAAAAAACATTTAGGGAAGAACATGTTGTTTCTTATTTTGTGTTTCCAGGTCCGTGAAATGTGTGAGCTGTAAATTCTCCTTTTACAATTGGTTTTAAAGAAGCGTAATGCTGGAATCGACCGTTCTAAAGGAGCTGTGAGTCGTCGCTATGGCGTTTAAAACTGATTGCAGGGCATAATGGTGATCCATCCATGTTTGTATTGATCTGTAAGGTCCCTGTGAAGCAAATGCACAGATTCTCCTCTTCTCAGGTTATATATATATATATGTGTGTGTTAGAAAACAGCAGCTGAGAACATGTGAAAACATTTACAACCGTGGAGTAAAGACAGAAAACAGTTTTTCAATTGTATCTGAAAACAATGACCCAATAACTCACTGGAGTCAAAACTCAGCGAGCTTTATCAGCAGTTTATTGTTCACACACCTGTTCTGACTCTACTGTCTTTGGTTGGTTAGCTAGCTGAAACGTCTTTGTCTTTACAAGAAAAACACAGAAATCTCTGACACTTTACTTAAATTCATCCTAAAGATAAAGGAAATGAAGTAGGGAAGAAAAACTGAAAAAATAAAAAAAGGGTAGACTGTACTGCTGTGAGGCTGCAGTTCCATTGACGGACTCAGAGGGAGACAGAGAGCTGGACTGTAGCTACACCAGCTCTGTGTTTGCTTGTGTACATTATGTTTGTTAAAGTGGCACCAAAATGGTGCAAATGTCACTTTGAGGCCAGAGAGTTTACGTCAATGTTCCGTACAAACACTTACGAATAGTGATGTTTGCAGGCTTTGGTACTCACCGAAGTTTAAGATATTTTCCTGTTATGATGATGTTTCCACACAGGTTCTGGCTAATCCAATCATGTTTGTTTGCCCCGCCCCACACTAGAGGATAATTGGGCCAGATTTCAGTCCTGATCTGGCCCTTCCGACAATCGTGGGTGTCTTCCAGTTTTGGGGCTGATTTGAACAGATTATCTGGCCAAATTATCCTGTAGTGTGAGGGATTAACACACATCAGAGTCTTCCCGATTCCGAAATCGCAAGTATTGCGTACTTTTGTCTAGAACTGTAACTCATACGAGCAAAGTGGAGTCCGAGATGTGAGTCCCTAAATCTCCTCCCTGACTTAACGTCTGATTAAACCAACTGGATCATCTATAGTCCGTGCTCAATTTCAGGATTAAAACGTTGAAAATCGCATACAAAGATCGTTGTGTCTGTGGTTTCCCTATGTTTTTAAAATCGAGTCCTCTAGTGTTGGACAGACTTTATCTCAAAATGGACACAACACAACTCAGGCCGCTCAGCTGGTTGCTGGTTGTAGCGAGTTTAAACAACTACGTCTCCATCACTTTAGCAACAATCTCAATTGTTATCGCACTGCTTACTTTACGAAAGTCGTAAGTTTGGACCTTCTCAACCAATGTCCAAACTAATCTCTGACTGGTTTTCTCAACTTTCTATATTTGAATTTGTGTAGATGCAAATGTTCACATCCTTCATGCTGCATTATTCCTGCAATTCATTTTTCTTTCACTTTCATCATCTTAGAAAGCACTTGTTGACATGTTTGGTGTGAACGCAGCGTCACCCCAACAAGATTTTGGGCAGATTTCGGTTTTCTCCTGTCAGGACATCATTTCTTTAATCTGACAGTCTGAAATGAGCCGTTGCTCTCTGCCAGCCACTGAAAAACATCAAGCTCTTTAGCTTTTAAATGTTGTCTTTATTGAGCAGTTAGTTCCAGACTGTCGTGTTTTGGAGAACGTGTCGTGGACACTGAGCCGCGCTCTGTTGCTTCACCTTCACACTGTCATGTTTTTTTCACAGTCCTTGCCTGGATGTGGCGGTGACATGACATACATGTTCCTCCCGTCACTTTCTGTCAGACTGCATCAGCTGTCATAAAAGGCGTTCACGCATCGGTTGGTTCCGCCTCGCGCCATAAAACTGCTTCATTAAGTGAGAGTTGTTCGCCGCCGAGACGTCCAAAACATCGAGGATGAGAACAACGTCTGCTGTGATTAAAATGCTGGCGTCTGTCACGACTTCTTCACTTTGACGTGAGCTGATGAGGTCACTTTTAACGACCGAGACATCAAGAACTCACAGAGCAGAGGACACACTTTGTTAAGTGAGCTCAACTGTGTCGGTGAGTCGTGGAACAAAATGTCATTACATGAGTTGTTCTGACTCATGAGATACAATAATCGAGATACTGGCGACAAATGTCGATATAACAGTTTGGTTTGGTTCGATACTTTTTGTGTGCGTTTCCATTAGGAATAGTACCAAGAAAGTAACATCTTTGGGAGCCTTTCCTTGGGGTACCAGAGTAACGTGGGACTAGACCCACAACAGTCAGCTGATTGGGCGACAGAGAAGCGGCACTCCCTTTGGCAACCGGTGTTTCTTCAACACACGCTGTCTATTCTCATACAAAGTTTGACGTCTTGTTGAGACAAACAGCCAGAAGCTGCTGGAAGTCCTCCTTTGTTGCCCGTTGAGTCACGTTCTATGTTGCCGTTTGTACACCAGGACAACGTCAGCGAGATACGTAGCCTGGCGTCTATCAGGCTCAGCTCTCACACCGTCTCCTACCAAGAAACGTACTGTTCTCAATCGAAACACAAGCCTGAACCAGGGCTTTACCGTTCCAGACCATACTGTACTGTTCCAGGATGGAAATGCACCCTTTGATTCACTGTATGAATCTTCAGTACTAGGTTTTGACTTTTATCAGTCTATCCCTACTCCAAACCCCGCACTTTTATCGCAGGTCATATTTGGGGTACCATATTATGAGTAACCTTGCGATTCCTGCTCCTTGTCTCAGATGTTTACGAGCCACCCTCAGCCCGGGGGCCACTGACCCTGAAAGTGATGTTGTTCCAAAGATTTACAGATCCATCTGGGTCTCGTTGGCGCCGCGGTCTGCTCGTTCATCGCTGCATCTCCAAATGTCACCGCCGTGCAGCGGAGACGTACGGAGTGAGTCATCGCGTGTGTCTGAATAAATTTGTGGTGTCAACAGACGACGCGTTCCTAAAAGCGTGTCTGAAAAGTGTGCGAGGGTGTGAGTGTGACTACGGAGCGGAGCAGGTCAGCAGATTAACTGCTCTGAGGCTCACAGCTCTGCACTGTGTGTGTGTGTGAATTTATGTAAATGTGGGCCTCTGTGACAGGACGTCTCTATCTCTCTATGCTAATGAAGTCATATTTGATGTTTAAATTCGAGCTCGGGCAACGAGACAACTTCATTTATTTGGGCGTAATTGAGAAATTCTCAAACATACGGGCGGAGAGTCAAACTGGAAAATAGCCTCTGAAAGCCTCAGTGCAGCTCGTCAGGTCCAGAGCAGATGGAGGAGTTCTGTATTTATCTCCTTTGCTCTATGGAAACAGAACTTTTCTAATAACATCTCTCTCTTTTTTGTTTTTTATAACGTTTTGTTTTGTTGAATGTCTTCATACCAGAGATGTTCACGAGTCCAAGTCAAGTCTCAAGTCTTTGGTTGAAAATGATCTTTCTCTGTTTTGATCTAATGAATTCTAAGCATGTTCTGTACTTTCACCAACTGTCTTTGTCCACATGTGAGGATTGAAACTGTCCTTGTTGTTGTTTAACAACAAGAAAGAATTAGGAAATAGGCTACACAGCTAATATGTACACAGCCCAGTTAGCTAATTAACTCTGGAGGCTGGCAGCAGCTAGCCTAGAACTGTTGACTGTTGGCTTCACAGGGTAGCGACAGTTGAACTTGAAGGCTTGGGAGAGGTAGCCTTGGAGGCTAGCTACAGTTAAACTCAGATGATTGTGACAGTTAGCCCTATTGGCTAGTGAAATTTAGCCCCATAGGTGAGCAACAGTTAGCCTCTGAGGCTTGTGACAGTTAGTCTTGGAGGCTGGCGACAGTTACTGACACCTACTGGTATAATTAAAAACTGTCCTCGAGTCCAGGTCAAGTTGAGTTGCAGGTTGAGTCTGAAGTTACTGTTTGTGTGACTCAAGTACGATGACTAGAGTGACATCGTCTATGCTTCACACACAACAACAACAACAACAACACAAAAAAAGACTGCTGAATGCTGTAGTACACATGCCAGGCCTCCATGTGGTGCTGTAACACTGCCACAGAAATACATCAAAACACAGAAAATGGTCTTTATTGTGGTGCAGCTTTTATTTGTATGATTGATTCTCGTTGTCTCTCTCCCTCAGAGAGGCGGCTCGGCTCATAACTGCGGCCAGCTGAAGGTGGGTCAGGTGATCCTGGAGGTGAACGGGGTTTCCCTGAGGGGCCGCGAGCACAGGGAGGCGGCGCGTATCATCGCTGAGGCCTTCAAGACCAAAGAGAGGGACCATGTGGACTTCCTGGTGACCGAGTTCAACGTGGCACTATAGCTGAGCGGAGGACGACGAGAGCGGGACACGGAGGACAAGTGTGGATTTAAACGGCACAACTCTTTTTAAAACTGGAAAAAAAACGCCGCCTCCTCCTCTTCACTGAGACTCTTTCTCTTTACACTTAATCTTCCTGAATCTGGACACACGGTTCCACTACATTTGACAGGTTTTTATCTCCACTGTGAACTTTGTTCAGGATTCTCCTCAACGCGTTACCTCCCCACTGTGAGACCTCATGCACTACGACGGGAAATAAAGACCTTCTGTGCGTCTTTCTTTGTCCTCGGTGTTAAAAACTCGTGGATTTCAACTTGCAGCGAAAACCACTGGACCTTCCTGTAGCAGTCCTTCGTCCCGAGCTCCGATCTTTTTTTAATTTATTTATTGATTTATGGCTTTAACTGGGAGACGACTGCACACCTGAGACACCTGAGACTGATTCATGCCTGGGTTTGTATATGTACAAAAATGAACAAATGTAGATACAGATGCAAATATATATATATAATGTACACATAAAGATACTCCTATATGAATTATAAAACCTGTATCCTCTGTTGCATCAACAAATAGCGGTTATAAATATTTATATATTTCAAGGACGATGATAAATCAGGCACTTCTGGGAAAATATGTGTTTTTTCTACATCATTAGTTACGCCCCCTTTTTTTTCTGACACATATTCACCTGTTTTCTCTCCTGGGTATGACACACAATTGAGATCACTTTTAAAGACTGGACACATGGTTTTAGTAATAAGTTCATTCAAATACCATTGGTGCAAAATCGCCAAAAATTGTTGTTCAGCCCACGATGGCGGCCTTCCTGTAGGACTTACGACAAAGTCCTCATTGACTATTTGGACCGTCCTGACACGATTAACACATGTACCAACTTTCATTCATGTACGTCAAATTTCTTTTTTTCATTTTTCGTGAGCCCTCCCACTTCCAAATGTCCACGCCTTTTCACCGAACGACTTTCACACGTAAATTTCCATGAGGATGGATACGGGTGCAAAAATCCTGTTAGTTAGTCTTGGAGGCTGGAGACAGTTACTGACCCCTACTGGTATAATTAAATACTGTCCTTGAGTCCAAGTCAAGTCCGGAGCCCTTTGAGGTCGAGTCTGAAGTTACTATTGTGTGACTCAAGTACGACAACTAGAGTCACCATCATCTCCGCCATGTTGAATGTTTACAAAAGCTATGCGACGTTGCTTCTAAACACATTGGTTCCTCTTTTCTTTTTCTTTTTTTTTTGGAGATTCTGGCGTTGGCTAAAGCGGCTAACATCCTCGCCGGACGGCAACATCACATCAAACTGGGCTATGTTCGCCCAGGTTAGCACCACTTCACTTTATGTCCTCTAAAGTGTTTGTTTTTGACAGTAGTGTTTCACCAAACACAATCAAAGCTGTTTATTGGCGAAAACAAGCTCTTTCAGTGGCCATAATGTGTGAAAATGATGTGAGTCATGCTCCTAAAAACCACTGAATCCTGGCATCGGCATCTTGGAATATGCCAGAAAACCTCCAGTAGATTAATGTTGTCAGCTGAACCTCAACCTGACCAACCAACTCATCTAAATACTAACGTGATATGTTTGTTTCCTTTGGCCGGGTTAGTGTGTATATTTTCACATGTGTCCAGTTTATGTGGCGTTAACTCTCACAGGGGTTAGAAAAAAAGAAGAAAAAAAAACCTCAGTTGAGTCCGTTTTGGTTCTCTCCTGCTGCTCCCGTTGAATAACAATGGATGATTTGTATTTTTTAATTTCGTTCTTTTAATCATATTCACCCTGGGGAGCGTTCCTGATGCCAGACTCAGTGCAGCAATTATGCCTAAAAAGAGAATAATGAGACATTTAGAGGACGACACTGCCCAAGATTTTACAGCGACTCCCTCACACATGCAACACGTGTGTGTGTGTGTGTGTGTGCACATTTGATTTGTTTATAGAAAAGCATTTAGGACATTAGTAAAAAGGAAGAGAGGGAGAGAGTGAGACAGAGAATGAGGGAATGATTGAAAGAAACAAATGTGATTGTTGTTGTGGAAATGATCTGATTTCCCTCAGGCGGAAAGTGAGCGCGGAGACGACCTACGACACAAAAGCACACCTCCACGTGTCAATCCAGAGACTCACACTAAGGATGAAGTGATTCATCTGAAGTGTGTGTGTTTACACGGATAGTTCAGGTTTTCTGAAGTGCTGACTGCGTTGTAGCTTCCCCCGATATCAGTATCGGATGATATTGGCTTTAATATGGAATGTCCGAAAAAAACAGTCCAATGTCGTGCGTCCCTACGTAAAGCAACTGTTCAATAAGGGTGGGCAATATTATCTTAAAATGATATCACGATATTCCACCGCGAGTTTGAGACCTTTGATGTAGAGCGCTGGCTAGACTGAGATCATATTTTTTTCCGTCTTCTCCGCTGAACTCCCAGTTCTGACTTCCGATGTAAACGTAGCGCATCATGTGGACGCTCACTATTAACATGGCTGCCAGCAGGGACGTGAGGACAAGCAGATATTTACTGCTGCTGTTAGCAAACCAGATACCACAGACAGCAGTTAGCATTCATGATGTCATGTTACCACCTTCCCTCTGGATGACTGTGTTTATAAATGAGATTTAGCATTAGCCCCTGAGGCTTCTTTTTAAGCAAGCTGTTTCACGCGCTGTGTTGCTAGCCGCTGTACACTCAATAGTAAGTAGCTAAAGCCAGCCTGAAAAGTTGCTCATCAAACGATAATTAGATTAGACTGTGCTTCATTCTTCCATTTGTCTATATTTTTTTCAGTAGAATTACCAACTTTCTTCCTCAGAAAGTAGCTAAAGTTTGGCCAGAAAGAAAGGGCGGTGTGAAAAGTTGCTAGCTGTGGTCAGAACACGTTGAACGCTAATTAGCATGTTTGTGACATCAGAATTGAGAGAATTGATGGAATTGCTGGCTTTTTTTCCTTAGGAAGTTAGCTAAGATTTGGCCAGAAGGATTTCCCGCTAGTTGGGAGGGGGGGATCAAATGATAGATAAATCTACATTTATTCACAGGGTCCCACCTTTGATCGTTTAAGTGTAATGTGAAGTTGGTAAAAACAAAACAAAACCGCTGTGTGCCCTTTCAACTAAAACACTTTACAGTCTGTCTATAAAAAGGAGCCTCGTCTGTCCAGACGGACAAAGAAAGAATCTCAACATCTCATGAAGATTCAGCTGGAGCAAAGGCTCCATGAATCATTCATAAACATTCACTGACTAAAGGGAAAAGAAGAGAAACTGGAGGAAAAACAATGGATCAGTCAGAGGTTGAAGTGAACACAAACTTACTGATGAACAACCGCTAACTGCTGTTCACGACGCTGCAGAAAAGCTAACACACAGGGACAGAAGTCTCGTTCCCTTCATTCACATTGTAAAACAGATTATTTGGTCAATAATGACAAATAAATGTCGCCTGCACCAGCTTTAACAATAACATACAGTATTGTGTGTGTATATAAAGTAACATTTCCATGGGCAAAGTTGACCTTGATGAACAGAGCAGTTGGTGCAGCCATGCAGTCAAAAAGGTCCAAGTCTTTTGACTAAATTCATTAAAATAATGAGTCAGAATTTGCATATTCAGCACATTACAAACGGGAATCTGGAAAATAATGAGCTCACTGCAACAACACAGTCAAAATTCATGATGCATAAACACAGAGTGTGTGTGTGTGTGTGTGTGTGTGTGTGTGTGAGGTAGAGGTGGTTGACAGAGATGAGAGCAGGAGTGTGTGTCCTCTCAGTGGAATTGTCCTCTGATAAACAAGCTAATCCTGAAAGAATCAAAGCCACGCAGGCTTCTGCTCGAGCGTTTGAAATGAATGTCACTAATGAAGGCTGCCTGCAGAGAGAGAGAGAGGAGACAAGAGGAGAGGAGACAAGGGAAGAGGGAAGGAAAGGGAAAATGTTACTCTCTGTCACGTATGTGTCAGAATGTGCTCAAACTGAATCAGAATGATTTTGAAAGCGATGTTCAGGGTTGTTCCAGTGTTTCTGTTCTGTGTTTTCTGCTTCATGTTTCTTTTTCTTTTTTTCAATTTTCAACAGAAAACTGATGTTTTCATGACGCTTTCTAAACCACTCACTCTCCCACACCAAAGTCCATAGAGAAAATCAGTGATTTTAGCTCACAGCTTACGGGAGCTGTCAATCCACTTCTGCCACCGTTATTTTGTGACTTCAGTGTTCGAAATCCTTCTTTAGGATTTACCCGAATGACACAAACTGACCACACGAGGCAGCAGTCGACCAGCACCACCTGTGTCCCCCCTTGAGCTAAAAACGCTCATTTTCTCTATGGGCTTTGGTGCGGGAGAGTGAGTGGTTTACAATGTTAAGTTTTTAGCTTATAAAAAGTCTGTCTAACTATGTGATGAAGCCAAATAGCAGAGTTACAGATGGAAATTCTCCAGTGTGTAGGATTTACATTTTACTAGCACGCTAATGTTGCCGGGTGACACAGGATATAAACACTCTTACGAGCGAGTTTAGGAGAATCCACAAAAAGTATTGTATGGTTTTGGTATCTTTTTTTTTTTAATCCACACAGATCCGACATTTTGGAAGTGCTAAAATTCTATTTTTGGAAACAGGGGAAAAAGCCTTAGCGTTTTCACGTATACAACCAACACGCCACTTTGGGGAAACTATGACTATGTCTATAGTCCCATCTCTCCAGGTCTTTTAGAGTCATTTTTGGGGGACATGAAGACATTTCTTGAAACGATGAAGTGTTTTCGAAGAAACAGAAAGATTGTGGATAACACCTTGAAAACACAGAGAGTCATTTACGAACTAACTTGACAGTGGTTTGAATGTTACTGACGATTGTTTATGTTTAAATTGTTTTTCCCCGACATCTCGTGCGGTAGACTGTTACATAGTGCACCTTTAAAACGACAGACAGAGACTTCTCTTTGTGATGCCTCAGTCTCGGCTTGGCCCCGCCCCTTCGTTGACCCGACATCAAAGTTCTGCCCCCAGGAGGAAAGGGAATGATGGAGGGAAGCGATGGAAGCCGCTGACACTCTCATTAATCAGACGCCAAAACACAGAGAGGTGTTCGGCCTCGACTCCAGCACGAGACGCGACAGCTCAGACTCTGACCACCAATCACTCGCTCTCCTGCAGAGGTCAACGCCAGCCAGCCAACGCCACCTGTTGACCCCCGTGCTGGTAACAGTTTATTTGTTCCACTGAGTGTTTCCTGCCTCATTTAGTTCAAGTTTATTTACACCTCATCAACACCTTTTTCTTTGTTTGTTGGTTGAGCTGCCGTCTGTCATTCCATCCATCTTTTTACCCACCGCCTTCTTCTCCTCATTTCAGTGAATGTTATTCAATGCGGTTTATACAGAAAGTGTATTTAATTTTTCAATAAAGATAACTGCACAAAAAATAAGATGGTTGTCTGCTTTTATTTTGAACTTTCTCTTCACACAGCCACAGTGGAAGTGTCTGAAACCTGAAAATGAACTTCTCACTTGGGTTATAGCATCAGTTAACATTTTTCCTGAGGAGTTTATTGTCTTAAACACTACTTTCAAAACAGGATGATTCATGGGATGGAATGAATATTTGCTATTATTTTTCAGTCAGGGGTGTTTCCAGTGGAGCTGCAACAGCAAAGCTGATAGGAGGGGAACTCTCCTGCTGTTGAGCTAGACAAGGGTCAACATATGTTAACATGACATCTACTATTTTTAATGAGAAAAAAAGACTTAGCAATGAACATGTATGAAGAGGGAAAACTGTTTTTTTCAAATGTATGTACATGTTCAGAATCAAAACATTTTTTTTTTATTAATTTCTAATTTTATTTTTGGGCATGTGTGAGGGATAGTTTTTTTAAAAAAAAGGTATTTGGGCCTAACAGAATTTTAAGATTTTTAAACATTTAGGCTTTACCAATCGTTTATTTTATTTTGAAAATCCCCCTCCCCCCAAATGCACTGTGTTGAAAGGTTATAAAATGGCGCCCTCTAGTGGCTTTTTATCTCAACCGCACCTTCAATTTCCTCAACAGCGATCCAGGCTGGGCACCGCCCACTCGCAGCTCACTCTTTGGTTTCAACGGGCGAAAAACACGAACACAAATGACCCTGATCAGAGTCTGACAGGCGACACCGCTCGCAACAACCTCCACAAATCACGTTAAATGTTTAAATTAAGGTAATAAACTGTTTTCGCGAGGGTACAAGATGCTGTTTGGACAAATGTACTAATGTGTTCGCGGTGTTCTGAGCCATGCCTGAGAGGCTAAACACGGGGCTAAAACTCATGAAATAGTCTCATGAAATATCACAAACAGACGCTTGTGTGAACAAATAAACTCGTAGAACTCATTCAAACTAACACAACGAAGCTCAAACTATGTGTTTGACGTGATTTGTTTGTGTTCGTTTCGAGGATAAAGCGCGCTGTAAAGTGTCGCGCTAACTTTAAGCTAGCTCCGAGGAACCGCCTCCTGCCCGTGACGCCATGAACGTAGAAACCCCGCGGGGGGTGAGAGCACGGAGGGCTGGGGACTGAACCCTCCTCGGCTCGGCGGTGGTTTGTTGTGGTGAGTGTGTACCATGGTGACAGAGGCTCCAGCATCTGTTCACTTTAGTTTAGCGGTTTTCACGGCAACAGAGGAGCGACCCCTGCTGCTGCTGCTGCTAGAGTGTGTAAATCTGCCACCGTGTGTCCTCAGAGAGAGAGGTAAGTGCTATATAAAACTTTTTTACTCCCTCTGTCCACGACTGTGGTGTTTACATGTCAGTGTTTTAGTGTTTAAAATCATTTAAACGGAGAGAATAAGAAGATCCTCAGCTCACCAGACTGACTGGTTGGACCTGGTGAGCTGCTGGATGCTGTTGAGCAACTAACTCCTTTTTTTCTCCCGTAATCTTCAATGTTACTCGAAAACAAGTGTGAAAATCCCAGTATTCTTTGAAAATGTGAGTGATACTGATAATATTTCACGTTTCCTCTTCCTCTGCTGGGCATTCACTGCTAAATTCGTCCTGTAGCTTTTGAGAAAACCCCAACAATTTGGTAAATATGATACTTTAAGTGTTTAAGGTGACCATGGCTAAGAACATTTAGCAAAAGATTCCCATAGGCATAAATGGAGAGCAAAGATAAGCCCAATCAGCAGGCGCACGTTCAACATTTCTACTTATTCTTCCTCTTCCATGAGAACTTTGCTGCAAAACTTATTTAAGAAAACCCTAAAAAAATCATAGTTAGCACAGAGATTCCCATTGAATTAAATGGACAGCAATCCAATCTGCAGGCACACATTCAAAATTCCTTGTTATTCCTATTCCATAAGAACTTTGCTTATTCTAATAAGCTAATCATAGCTGGCTTTGGCTTTTCTGAGCATTTCGAATACATGTAGTGAAGAAATGTGCATTGCAAATAAATTCCCATTGGATTAAATGGAGATCAAAGATCAGTCCAATCAGCAGGTGCTCACAATATCTACACGTTTGCTGCAAAACTCATCAGTTTTAAGAGAAAGCGCAGGAATCATCAGGAGAGGGGCGCTAACGTTTTTCTCATAAGAGTTTTGAGTGACTGCGGCAAAGAAAACTGCAAATTATTGCACACATTTCCCATTGAAATCGATAGGGAGTGATGTTCTTTTAAAATGTCCATCTCTTCGTCCTCTTTGCTGTAAATCTCGTTCTGCAGGTTTGAGAAAACAAAAAAATCAGACATCAGAAATGCTCAATTCAATCAGGAAACGTGGAAACCATTGCATAACTAAGCATTTTGAATAAGTTTTGTGAAGAAAATTGTATAAATATTGCAAACATTTCCCCATTGGAATGGGTGGAGAGTGAGACACTAAAAATGTTTAGTTCTGGTTCCACTTTCACCAGCATTTTGCTGTAAATCTTTGAGAAAACCCAACAAATCAATGGATTGGAGAGCTGTGGCATAACTAAGCGTTTCTGAGTAACTGTGGTGAAAATAAATTGCAAAAATTATGAAAATAAATTCCATGGAGAGCAGAGATTAAAGGCAGATGGAATTCTGTACATCTTGTGTACCTAATAAAGTGGCTAGTTGGTGTTCTTTGTCAATTGGTGACATTTTACAGATATGAGCTGAAATAAAACCAGAGCACAGAATCTATACAGAACTACATCAAAGTGTAGCATTAGAAATTTCATTTCACAATAATATCGTATATTGTGATTATCTTGGTCAGGATAATTATGAGAAGCTCACAGGTGATTAAAGCCCCCTGCTGGCTGCATGTGGAGCTGCACCTGTTCCATGTTCTGGATTTATATGAATAATCATTGTCTGTTTACACTCGGTGAAGCCCCCCCCCATTTAAATCTTTCAGAGCTGCTTAATTCCTTCCATCTGGCAAATGAGATAAACCCATTGGAATAAACAGGGGGGAGGAGCAGCAGGTGAGCGTCTTCTTAGATTATACTAAATATAGGTTTAGTTTCGTGAGATTGTTGCTTTCTGATGATGCACAGTGAAAATGAGTTACTGTAAATGTCCAACAAGTGTGTGAGACAGGTGTGTGTGTGTGTGTGTGTGTGTGTGTGTGTGTGTGTGTGTGTGTGTGTGTGTGTGTTAAATTAGAGACACTAAGAGGTACCAGACTAATAATCCTCCTTGAGTTAATCTTGGTCAAGATGCACAGTACCTACTTTTCCTAATGAGACTCTGAGTGCTCAAGTTATATACAGTATGTAAAATATTTTTTATCCAGTTAACAAAAGTTCTTACCTCATAAAATCTTTGTCAGTTTAAGTCTACAATATCATAAGAATAATGTTCATGACTTAATCTCGGCCTTTCTGACAGCCTTTTGCAACAGGAAACAGGAAGTTTGTTTCATTCACTCTCCCACACCAAACTCCATAGAGAAAATCTGCGATTTTTACATCACGGCACGCAGGAGTTCTTGGGGCCCTTACTTTTTCTGATCTTTATTGATGAACTTGCATCACACTTGAAGAATGACCTCCACCTATTTGTAGATGATTCAACTCTACATGTCATTATAAAAAATCCTGGCCTGAGAGACACATGTGCTGCGAGTCTACAATGTGATCGGACAAAATAAACAAGTGGGCCTCTAACTGGTGTATAACATTCAACGCAGGTAAAACTGAGGAGATGATTATAAGCAGGAAACGAGAAGAGTTCCATCCTCCTCTCAACTTAATGAACGAAGAGCTAAAGCCAACACAGAGTATTACTCTTCTCTGTGTCACCGTCACCAATACTCTGACCTGGACTCCTTTCATCAAAAGTCTTGCCAAGAAGACAGCTAGGAGGTTATATATCCTTGGACGCACCAGAGACCTTTTCCCTATTAAGGCTTGGATTACAGTATAAGGCGTATATCTGTACCCTCATGGAATACGCTTCCCCAATATGGAGCGGAGCTGGCACAACAGCTCTAAACCTACTAGACAGACTTCAGAGGAAAGCTCTACGGCAACTCCAAGTATGGGACCCACAAAGGGCCGGCATCTTCCCCTTAGACCACAGGAGGAAAGTGGCCAGTCTTAGTACCTTCTACCGGCACATCTTCCTGCAACCCTCTGAGGAACTCACAAAAATCCTGCAAACACAAGCAACTGGATTTCGAGTAACCCGATCAAGTGGTCACCCACGCCTCGTCAACGTCCCAAGATCCAACACTCCGCTTCATTTATCTTCATACTGTATGTACCAAGAACAAGCAGGCTGTGGAACGCACTCCCAGCCTCGGTTTTCCCTGCTATTGCAAATGTAATCACTTTTAAGACTACACTTAATAGAGTCCTCTTAAACTCCTCTTAGGTTTATGTCATTGCATGTACATGACTGTATGACTGATGTTAGTGAGTTATTGAGGTAATGACAATGCGGATGTCAATGTGAAAGTAATCTCAAGACGAGATTGTGATGTGATACATTCTGCTTTATTCTCATTAGTATCAATTTGTAAAATTTGATTTACTTACATAATTGTTTTCCTGTATGAGTCGCCTTTCATCGTTAAACGATGGTAACACCAGGCTCCTGTTGGATCATATTAAAAAACAACAACAAACGTGTTTTTAAGATGTTCTAGAGTCACGACGAAGTAGATTTGATGAGATAGGTGATTGTTGGTGGTTTTCACTGAGTTTGCCAGTTGTCTGTACCTTGAACTACAGTACATGCTAGTAAAAGCACTTTCTGTCTGAATAAACCTTAATTAGCAACAAGCGTCTGCTGCAGAACATATCAGGGAAATACGTTGAGATTAAAACTTTTTAAGGTGATCATTTTTCCCTCTGTGACAAAGCTGCCGAAAGCCAGTTTAAATTCCTTCCAGCGTCGGCCGTGCAGCTGTGGAGACCTTTGTTGTACTTTGGTCATTTTACTGGCCCGGGGTTTGTATTGTGGTGTTGCCACAGCAACCATTGCAGCTCCAAGCACTGCAGTGAACTTCAGTCTGTCTTCTGTTACAATGAAGACTGGCAGAGTCTGGGACTAAGGCTTTAAAACAATAACAAAAACGACTGCAGACTAGATTTCTCAGGTAAAAGTTTGATAAATCAATATATATTTAACAGCCTTCAAAAAGGATCTGAGAAGAGCTGAAAATATTGTTATTTTTAAATCCAAAATAAGGATTAAAAAACCCAGAAGAAACACAATAAGACATTTGAACACAGCGATGGAGGCAGCAGTGGATCAAAAACTCCTTTGTTCTGTGACGTAAAATCAATGATTTTCTCTATGGACTTTGGTGCAGAGACAACAAACGACATTAACCAAACAAATGGCCACGGACAGAATAAGCAACACTACTTTGATACACAACTGTAAGCTTCTAGTTAATCAAGGTTATGCCAATTTCTTATCTTTTGAACAAAAATGTCCTCCAGCTCATTTATTTATGTCTTGTTAACTGCAGTCAATAGTAGTTAATACCCAGCACTGCTGTGATGTGTCAGGAACAGCAGAGGCATCTCCTCGTCCTCAGGACTGACAGATGGGTCCTCATCCTCGTCTGAACCTCAGCACTGACCTGCAGTCTGCACAAAATCAACATGTGACAAGTTCCACGCTGCGTTCAGATTCATGAGGATGAAGATAACGGGCGCAGGTGAAGCCGGATGAGGAGGAGTTTGCTCCTGTCGCAGCCGCAGACGAGCCATGTGAAGAAGTAAGTCAGGTGGGAGATCTTTGACTCTTTATGTAGCTGCCTCACTATTAGCAGTGACCTGTATCTGTCGTCCAGTGTGTTATCGTATCGCCCTTTCTTAGTTTCTATCTTCTGACGGTTGGTTGGAAGGTTGCAAAAACTATAAATCTGTTGCATTTCTCATCCAAACACCACCAAAGTGGGCACTGCACACTAGTATGACCTTAGTAAGTCACCTGCCACTTTTGAAACCTGTCGAGTGAAACATTGGACGGACATTTAAGCGATGAACAGACTGACATTCCTTGAATTTATCAAGAGAGAATCTATCTATAAACTACTGTAGATTAAAACTGCAGGTAGCATTGACTGGGCCCGCCGGCTGCCATTGATCTGGGTTGCTGCGGCAACTGAGGGAGGGTGGAGCTACCGTATCAGAGCTGGAACCCGGTCTCCTGTACGAAGTTCTGAGCAGATCTGTCAACGTACAAAAAAGTTACAGGGCACTTCCTGTTTCAATTTGAGGAAAGTGCCTGACATGAAAGGAAACACTTTCCTTTCATGTTGCCTGTGTTCTACAGCAGGTCTTCACGTCACTCATGGGCTTATGTTTGTTTGTTTAGTTTGTGACTATGTCACATCACCAGTCTCCTCATCCGCCAGGGATCGACGCGGAAACGTTTCCAAACATGGACATCGCAGAGAGCCTCGGAAGTCTTGAGTCCAGTCTTCTCGAATCTGAAGATGAGGAGGAGCTGCATCTGGAGTCTTTCACGGCGCCGGTCTTCACAGACAAACCAAAAGTGATAAAGTCCGGCAAGCGGGCGTCTCCTGATGCTTCCTCACGTCAAGAGCCGAGGACACCTGGAGCCACGATAATGAAGTCTGACTCGCTCAGGTGAAGCACGTGCTTCTGTAGTTCTGGAGTTTTGTGATCATAGTTTTAAGTTCTGTCCTCCTTGTGTCAATGGTTTCCATTTGCAAACTTCAAGAGAACTTCTTTAATCTCTATGTTAATCATCAACTTTAATAACTTGTGCTGCTATGTTGTACAAAAATGTGTTTAAATAGCCACCTTATATAGTCTCTCCTGACAGAGACACAAGCACCAACAATGAACGTTTGATTGTGTCTCCTGTAGAAACTTGTGTCTTCGTAAGACGCCAGACTTCTCCAAAGTGCTGCCCAGAGTCCACGTCCCCAAAGACAGCAAACCTAGCGTGTGCAGACGCCCGTCAGCGAGGGAATCCCCGTCTCCCGAGCTCCACCTGAACCCGGCCGACTACGTGAAAGAGGCCCTGCTGAACACCTCTGACGTCGTCTCCAACCCCAAGGTGCAGAAGACCATCATCACGCTGGTCGAGCGGCTGCAGGTACTTACAGAGAGACACAATAACCTGTTCACCTGCCCTTTTATGTTCATCTTTACCTTGTTTCCATTTGTCCTCTCGCTGCAGGAAGACTACAGCAAGCTGCTGATTAAACATGCAGAAGCGGAAAACACCATCGATCGTTTGCGTTTTGGAGCTAAGGTAGTAGATCAAGAGATGACACACTGTTTTTTAATTTAAAAGTATTTAATGAGGTTTTTTTTTTAAGTTTTTCTTTTATATTTTTGCAAAAATATCCCACAGTCCAAAAACATGCAATGTGGGGAATAGGTAAATTGGACACTCTAAATTGACCGTAGGAGTGAGTGTGAGAGTGAATGGTTGTTTGTCTCTAGTTGTGTGTGGCCCTGCGATGGACTGGCGAACTGTCCAAGGTGTACCCCGCCTATCGCCCGATGTAGCTGAGATTGGCACAGCACCCCCCCCCGCGACCCTCTGGTGGAGGATAAAGCGGTTAGATGATGATGACTGACTGATTAACAAAAATATCATCAAAATAACCACTCACTCCCCTGCACCAAAGCCCATAGAGAAAATCAGTTTTAAAAAGGCAGCACACAAGAAATGTTGATCCACTTCTGCCTCGTTAAGTGAGTTCAAATATTTTAATTTGTCAGTTCGGTGTAAAAAAAAAGCCTTTGTTCAGATTTAGCTAAGTGACACAAACTGGAGTTTGGTGCAGGAGAGTGAGCGGTTTACAAACTTCAGTTCCTAATTGGAAGAGGCCATTTAAGGTTGAGCTAAAGCAGCAAAAACATGTTCTTAATAAAGCGCACACTTTACCTTAGGTGGATAAATGAAAGAAGTCTAACTGCATTTCTGTAGGTGAACCTGTTCTCTGAGCCTCCGAAGCCGAGCTGCTCGGTGCCGTCAGAGCTGAGTCAGCACGCGTCCAGGTCCATGACGCTGGACTTTCCTCAGGCTCAGAGACCGGAGCTCGGCTCAGCTTCTCCTCAGACAAACGGACACGGCGCCGAGCCGAGTTTGTTCTCCGATACGTCAGCTCTGAGTTCTTCAGCTCATCACGGTATTAACACACACACACGTCTGTGTCAGTGAATGTATTGTAGTTTCTCTGAATGTGAACGTGTGTTATTGTTTATTATTCTATAAAACAGGCCTCAACATGGGACAACACGCCGCTCAGACTCTCCACAATCAGGCTGCCAAGTTCTTACAGCAGGTAACGGCTGCATTTATTATTATTGAAAGGACCAGTGTGTAACGTTTAGGAGGTTTTATTGGCTGAAATTGAACATGTTTGTGTAAGAATAAAATGACTTTAAAGTAACAAATCATTTTAATTAAGTATTAGAGCAGCGTTTTATTTTGAGGTAAAGGCCTTGGTTTTTGGAGGCAGCCATCTTGTGCCGCCAGTTTTCCACAGAAGCCCAAATGGACAAAATAGTGAGTTGAGCGTGTGTACTTTTGTAAACAGAGGAAGAATGTGAAGGTGTGGCGTTGCAATCTGCAGTCTCACCACTAGATGACACTAATGCTTACACACTGGACCTATCTTTTAAGTCACAGTTCAAAATGGATGAAAATCCTGTCAAATGTGTTCAGGAAAGTGATGAAAGAAACATAAACCATGATCCTGGGATTTCCTTTCAGCTGCTCACCTTTGAGGATCTCCTGAAGACCAAAACACCTCCACCGTTTCAACAGATGAAGGTAAGAGAGACACACAAACTGTGACCAACACAGTGAACTGGTGTCCACACTCACGTCTCCATGCTGTCTCCTCAGGGTCTCTTACATCTCTTTGAAGAGCTCAACTCTTTGGAAATGGGCTACCTGTTGGCGAGGGACGAGCACAAACTACAGCAGCAGTGCGGGGACGACGTGACGCCATTTGACTGTGAACGGTGAGCGTCATGTGCCAGATATATAAAGATTCATGTTTGTGATTGTTCTGGTTATTTGAGGTGTGGTTCAAACACACCAGCCTTAAGAACCGGCCTTGATCACGGATTTAAAAAAAGGTTGACATAATGAAATCAATGCCTGCTTCAATATCTTAAGGATACTTTTGACTGCTGTATCTTACTGTTATACAGCCGTTTGTTTTTTAAAGCTACACAAAAGTAATTTTCCTGTTTGAAAAGGCTGTCTATCGGCGAGTAGAAGTGGCTTAACATATTCTTATTTCTTAAGCAGACTTGTACTTTAGTAATTGAGGATTTAATTATTTATATTTTCAGTGAGTGAGTCTCAGTGTGTCTCTGGTTCTACCTCATACAACCACAACCAAAAATGTCTTACTTGATATTTCATTCCGTTTTTGTACGTGTCAGTGACCTGGAGGAGCAGATCCACCAGTTCCGACTCCATGCGGAGGAGCTGAAGGAGCAGGTGGAGCAGACGCTGCACAACAAACCCACCTGTGAGACTCCGCCCTCTCCACCTCCTCAATCCTCACCTTCTTACGTTCACCCAGAGGGGGAGGAAACCCGGGGGCATCCACAGATCTCACCTGTGTCAGGAGCAGCTGAATCAGACGGTCAGGAGTCTGCTGTCAGCAGCAGCAGCAGCAGCCCACAGTGGAGCTGCACGTCCTTTTCACCGTCACACGGAGCCGCCGCCGCCGCCGCTGCTGCCACCGCCGCTCAGTCCACCTCACCGTCCGTCCATCGTCAACATCACCACATTTGGGCGGAGCTGAGAAAGTCGAACAGCAGCAGTCTGAGCAGCCTGGCAGAGATTCCTGCTCCTGAGAGGAGGGAGAGCAAACTCCAGCCCGGGAGCATCAGAACAGCGCCTCCTCAGGTCAGTGTTCGATTTTTGGTGAATATCCAGCTATAATAGTAAGAGAAGCCATTTTGAATTGTGAATTTGAGCCTTTGAGGAGTTCACGACTTCAAATTATAACTGGAACTCAGTGTAAACTGGTTTTACTTCAGTCATTTCCAGCGTGATGCTGGGATATTTTCCTCATTATTGTTTGTTTGTGTCGTTGACCAGGACGGACTCATCTCTCCAGAGATGGACAGTGGCTTCGTCGGTTCAGAGAGCAGCCGTGTGACTCCCGCTGCAGCTCACAGTCCTCTCCACCAGATGGCATCACAGAGGTACGTCACCACACACACACACACACACACACACCTTCAGATTATTATTCTATCCGTGGCTTTGCGGTAATTTTTTAGAGCCTAAAAACTCTTGAAACTTGGCATGGAGGTCCAGTCTGGTAAAAATGCAATATTGGCACAGTTCCCGGACCCGTGCGTTGCTCAAGGGCTCTACAGCGCCCCCCTAAGGTGAAAACAGAGGCAGAGGTGCGAAGATGTTATAGACCAAGACGCATCAAAAAGTGGACTGTAACCATGGCCTCAACTCAAAAGGAAGTCGGCCGTTTTGAAAGGAAAAATTCATGGTGAAATAATAATTTCATGTGCCTTATTACAATGCAAAAATCCACTGTTGTAAACTGTGTAAACTACTGTGTAAGAACGTTTTCATATCAATATATAAATATAATATAAATATATATACTCTATAAATGGCCTAATATTATTTTGAGTTTGTAAAGCATATATTTGTTAGAATAATGTGATTTATAATGTGTTTTATGGACGAGTTATTCAAAAAAATCTCAAGTAAAAGCCTGAAAAATTCAGTGAATTGAAAAAACTGTCTCATGCTCAGGCTATGAAATATTGTGACATTTTAGTGTATTGTGTATTTTCTTACATCTCTCATGCTCGGCTATTTTAACCGCTGTTTCCACTTTTGTGCGACTCAGGGATCTGGAGCAGCTGATCTGTCACGCACGACTGTGTACGAAGAACCTGATGGAGATGATGGAAGGCAAGATGCAGGAGGAGTCCGCCTGTGAGACTCCGCCCACTCCACCTCCTCCTCCTCAGTCCACACCGCCTTCGTCCGCTGTTCCCTCAGAGGCTGAAGAAGCGCGGAGGTTTTCACACGTTCTTCCTCCTCCTTACGCGTCTCTGAAGGTCGGCCCAGGAAAGACTGAGTCAGACGTTCAGGAGTCGTCCGTCGTCATCAGCAGCGTCAGCAGCAGCGTCGGGTCCAACCCAGCGTCACACAGAACCTCTGTTCACTCCACGTCACTGTTCACTCACCCTCACCCTCACCCTCAACCTCAACCTCAACCTCATTCTCATCCTCGTTCTCGTCCTCGTCCTCGTCCTCATGCTCATCCTCACCACGTTCAGAGTTCAGAGATGAGAGAGTCGCCGAGCAGGAGCAGGTCTCGCCACCAGATGGCGTCACAGAGGTGAGTCTCCACATTATCCAGTGTCCACCAGGCTGCGATTCAGTCATTATTTATTCATCAAATTTACAATTCTGTTCTGTGCCATTTCAGAGATGAATCCATGAGATGAAGTCAGAAAATGTTAAAAAAAAATGTTTTGTCAACAAGTTTTTTGTGAATTCTTTGTCATATGGAGCAAAGAAAGCAGAAATAATTCACATTTAAGAAGCTAAAAAGTCTAAGAACTTGTTGTAAGTAGTCAAAAAAAATACTTAAAGAGCTGTTTCACCCATTTTTTCCCACTTGGTCGAGTATTTTTCACATCTTTTACTCATAAAAGTTGTTATAATTGACGGAAACACAGGGAAGAGCAGTGAAGCGGTGCTTTTATTCTTTTTGAAGGAAGCGACTTTGACGTTTTATTTCTTCCTCTCAATCCCAACAATGTCCTCTGTTGTTGTGAGAATGAGACTCAGTGTCTCAGCAGACAATGGACATTTATATCTAAAAAACTCTATATTTTTATGGGTGAATGGATTAAAATAGCTCACTAATCAGATAACAATAATAATAATAATTGTTGTAATACATCTCATATCTTTTTCATCCGTACATAACTGCGTGTTGACGGTATCTGTCACATTTTAATGCACCGTGGGATCAACTTTGTGCAAGAATCTCAGTTTTTCCCTCAGTTTCAGTTATTTTAAGCAGGTTGAGAGAAAAATGTGTTGAAAAGTTTGTAAAATTCATCTTATACACGTCATTAGTGCAAATAACACGCTGATGTTTACCTTTCTGAATTCACCTGGTGTTTTCAAGCACAACTCAACTGAAACTGAAGGTTGTTTTGGTCCAGTTTTTATAAAACTCAGAGAAACTCGAGTCTTTCGACAGGAGGAATATTCAAATATCATGTGTTGACGTGGATTTCATTAGTTTCTCTTCTCATTGTTTCAGGCCTGACGAGAGAAGCTGGAGCGACGAGTTCAGTGAAATCAGACAAACGTCCTGGACGCCGCTGAAAACCTCCAGCGTGGTCAGACCGAAAACCCCACAGAGTCGAATGTGTAAGTAAAGATGAGAACGATGATGTTAAACCTCCTATTTATTTATTTATTCATTTATTTATTTATTTATTTATTGATAAAACTGTGTCTTTTGCTGTGTATTTAACACGCGCTCTTCTCTCGTCGCTGCAGCTGAAAACAGTCAGAGTGACTCGTTCACCAAGTCCTTCAACTCCCTCTACAGCTCCCACCTAAGCTCCGCCCTCCCGACACCGCATCGCCATGGTGATTCTCTCAGAACTACAGCATCCAGACAGGTGGCAAATCATGAGTAAGTGTGTGTGTGTGTGTGTGTGGCTGGCAGCAGTCTCCATGGTGACAACTGTAAACAAGGTCATGTTTATGGCTCCCTGCAGAGATTTCACAATGAAAAGCTGATTTATTGTTATTATGATCGGATTACACGCTTATAAAAATAGTTTATACATACGTAAGATATAAGAGGATATAAAGCTGGGCACAGCGTATTGTTTGTTCTTCGCATAGAACAGGAACAATAGATTGTAAAATAATGAAATAAAATTTAAATTAAAAAGCAAATATCAACCCTGAGGAACGCAGTATTCTAGCTGTTTATCGTCTTTATGATCTTTATAACTTCGTAATTCTGATTTATTTGGCCTTTGTAATTTCTTTACAGTTAAAAGGAAAAGTAATATGGCTTATAAATACAGTCTAATTCTGCTGTAGCACAAATAATTGTAATTAATGTTTCATTTATTACAAACCTAACTATCAGATTTGACTTTAAACCCTGGAAAATACACAAATCACATCAGATGTACGTATGTGACATGATCGACATGAACTTAGATTTGATATTATTATTTTGTGTTCATTTTATTAAAAAGGAACCATTCTGAAGAATATTGCCAAATAAATACACGATACAAATGAACTGTGAAAAACGAACCCCTTTAAATTTACCTGCTGTTAGTAAGAAACACTGAATCTGAAACTTTAATGAGAGTTCATGCAGAAAAATAACATTACTTTTCATTAAACTGGGAAGATTTGCACCTGAATCAACAAATAACGTTAATAAATATGTGTTTTTTACGCCTGAATAAAGTGGTTTTAAGAGTTTAGTTGCACTTAAATGATGTGTGTTTGCTTCAATTCCTCTCATTTTTCAGACCCGAGGAAATCTGTTCGAGCGATGAATTCAATGAACTCAGGCGAACTGCTCGCACGCCGCCGAAAGAATCTCATACAGTGGGACAGAAAACGCCACAGCATCACAGAGGTAAGTTTATCCGAACGCTCACATTTACCGTGGATCTGAAAAACCAGAGCGGTTGATTAAAGTAACCTAACAAAGTTGTATTTTTGTGGAATCAACTTTTAAAACTTGGAGAGAGAGAGAGACTGACTCACAAGCCCCGCCCCCTCCCTGTTCCCCGCCTCCTCCTTCCAAACACATGTTTCTAACTGTTTCACCAAAACTGGTGAAAAACAGAGAAAGCAACGTGTTTTGAAGTTGTCATATTCCAAGGACGGTTGATGACAGAGAAATGTGACAGAAATGACAGTTTTAAAATCACCCTCAAGCGCCACACACAATCATTATAAAATCTGAAAAACGTCAGAAAAAGAAAAAAAAGAGTTCAAAACTTAAACTGCGATTGTTTAAAAATCGTAATAGATATCAACACTTTGACTTAGGTGAGAAACGTCGTAAGTCTTGTGCGTTGCTTAAGTTCCAACCACGTCTCTACGTTAAAGTACGACGACACTGTGACTCCAAAGTGGATTTTTATCGCCATGGTTACTCGAAAAGTTACTTAGAAAAGTCATGGCGCACAATTTTTATCAAAACTGTGGGAGGAGTTGCGCGCCAGAGAAGAAACGTGGAATAATAACAATTCAATTCAATTCAATTCAATTTTATTTGTATAGCACCAAATCATAACATACATTATCTCAAGGCACTGTACATAGACAACATCAAGGAGAGCAGAGAAACACAACAGTTCACACAATGAGCAAACACTAGGCATCAGTGGAGAGAAAAAACTCCCTCTTAAGAGGAAGAAGAAATCTCTGACAGAACCAGGCTCAGAGGTGTGCGGTCATCTGCCTCGACCGGTTGGGGGGAAAGGAAAAATGGGGGATAGTGGAGAGGTGGGGGAGAGAACAAAACAAAAGATGCTTGCTCTGCAATACTGAGCAGGCACTCTAATAACTATGTTCTCGATGTTTAATCTGTCCCTCAGTGAAGAGAGGAAAAGCTAACCCAGGTCACATATTTGTTTTTTATTTACAGGCAAGCCGAGGCTGGCAGTTTCTTTTATGCAGCCGTCCACGTCGTCGTCGCAGTCCCAGCCTCAGATGAACAAGGGTCTCCACTCGTCTCCTCCTGCTGCACCAGGCAACTGCTTTTCACACTCTAACAGCGTCCAGAGACGGAGACAAATACCTGCTGCCCTGCACACACACGCAGAAATACACTGAAGGATTCTTGATACCCTATTTGTTCAATTCAAACAATAAATTCAATGAATTGAAACATAAACTCAGCCGAATTTCAAGATCTGCTTTTTTTAATCAGTCAAAACTGAATTAAAAGCCGGAATTTAACTGCTCAGATGTCTTCAATAAAACTTCATGCTGCTCACAATAACACAATCACTAGTGGAAATGTCTTTATTTTTTCTAATCCTGGAGACAGAGACACTATGGTACCTACAGCACTCCAGAAAATCCAATATTGGTTCTGGTGACATTATGGGACTTTTAATTTGAAATTTCTCTAAAACTCGACAGCAAAAATGTATGTATGCAAGTAGTCATGGATGTCCTGAACACAACCTCGTCAGGCCTGGTCAGAACTTGTGAACATTTTTGTTTTTATGACATCTCAAAGTTCACCATTTTCTAATTAAAAAATTAGAAATTGATAGTAGACATTGATTTCCTGAACACACACTAGTCAGTCGTGGTCTTGTAATACATTTTTACTTTGTATTACATCTCAAATTTTAGATTTTTTTTTTTATAAAATGCTAAATATCGAACTTTAATTTGAAATTTCTCTAAAACTATCCAGTAAAAATGACTGATTTGCAGTCTGCTAGTAGTCATAGATGTCCTGAACACAACCACGTCAGTCCTCGTCAGAACCTATGGAAATATTTGTTTTTATCACAAATACTGGACTTTTAATTTGAAATTTCTCTGAAATGATATGGTAAGAATTATTATTTTGTAATATGCTAATAGACAATGAACGCAACCTAGCCACTCGTGGTCAGAACTTATGAACATTTTAGTTTTTATTACATGTCAAATTTGAGATTATTTAGATTAAAAAAAAAAGTGAATATGGAAATTTTAACTTGACCTTTCTCCAAAACTGTGCAGTCAAAAGACTTTTAATTTGAAATTTCTCTACAATTGTATTAATTCAGCCTTTAACTTAACGTTTCATGATCTCTATCTTTTTGTTTTTGTGTTTTTTTTTCCTTTTTTTTGTTTGTATGTTTTTTTGCTGTGTGTGTGTGTGTGTTTGTTTTTTGTGTATCACAGCAGATGAAACTGACAGCAGAAATCGTCAAGCTCCACCATTTTGTGTTGAATGTTCAGCACATCGACGATCTGAACGTAAGAAAACTTTTTTTTATTTGTCAGTGAAGGCAAACGACCACTAGGTGGTGACTCTAGTTATTTTATGTTCAGGTTTGTCGTTGATTATTCTGGGTTTTTATTTGATCTTTTTGTTCCGTTAAGGACAAGTTCGAGGAAACAGGACGTCGCCTTCCTCCTCCTCCTCCTCTTCGTCTTCCTCCAGCTGTCTTCGATGTCCTCGCTGTGGACGCCTTCAGCCGCACAGAGACACAGAACCAGGTTTGTCTGACGTGATTCTGCTCACAAACTTTGCCGTGTTAAAACAGTCGTTTACTTTGTTAATGATCTGTTTCACAAAAGCTCAATCATTTGTTTCTTCAGTAACTGACGTGAGAGATACGTGCTAACGTCGCTGCTAACGCCGCTGCTAACGTCGCTGCTAACGCCGCTGCTAACGCCGCTGCTAACGCCGCTGCTAACCTTCTGTTTGTCACAGACTCTCGCAGACGCCCTGAATCGCGCACACACACACGCTGCCAAACTGCGGAGTCGCCCGACGGAACGACAAGGAGCCGACGCGCCGTAGCTCCGCCTCCACTGCCACACTGCATGATCGTGGGTCAACCTTTACTGTAAGTAACATACGCACTAACAATTTATCATTTATGAATCTGAATCTCAAAAATGAAATGACGCAAATTAGTAAATCAGTAAGTCTGCAATAGAATCGTTGACGAGCCATTTTATAAAGAAAGTGAAGTAAATGTTGTTGCATTAAAGTATAAAAGATAATATTTTATCGTTTTCCGTTTAATTGAAAAGTTTTGTATCATGGAAAATATGAATATATATATTGTATATGTATATATTTGCATCGTCCTTGTACGTGAATTGGTTGTGACGGATTTTACGTCTTTTTTCACGTCGTTTTTCTCTTTTTTTGGTTCATTCTCATTTCAGCGTGTACCCACTGCCCGTCCACGTTTCTCCTAGCAGCAACAGCCCGGGTTCATCACCAGGGGTCACCAGAGGTCACGACGTAAGCCGCTTGCCGCCGCCGCCGCCCGTGGATCAGCTGAGCTCTCTGGACTCTTCTCTGAACAGAGCCATCAGAGCGGCTCGACGCATGAGACACACGTCCAGACACATGGCTCACTCTCAGGCTCAGGGACTGCACTATCACAAATTGCTGAGTCATTCCTGAAGCCCCGCCCCCTCAAGCAACAAGCCTTCAAAGATAATTTTTTTTTATTGGACAATTTCTGACTTCTTATGGACCAAACACATTGATGATGATATTTAATGTGAGTCAATGCCTTAGTTTCTACATTTATTTAGTTTCTCAGGGGTGCACGGATCTGTGGTAAGCACCAGTGCCTCACAGCAAGCGGGTTCTAGGTTTGAATCCCGTTTCGACTGCCGTGTTGTTCTTATCTCAACAAAGGTGCTAAAATCATGCAGGACTGTAGATCAGTTTCATTGAAAATGTTGTTAATCATATTGATTTTCTAACTTCTGTTCAAATATTGTGGTTGTCATGAGTTAAAGGGATAATTCAGGGTTTTTTAGGTGTGTTTGCATGAGGCATTGACTCACACATTCAGAGCTGAAGCCACCGAAAAACAAACACATTTTAGCAAAATCGTTAAAATCAAATCGCTCTGGCACCAAAGTCCATAGAGAAAACCAGCATTTTTAGCTTGTGGGTGACACAGGAGCTGCTGTTCGTCTGCTGCCTCGTGTGGTCAGTTTATGTCACTCAGCTGATTCTGAGCAAATGTTTTCAAACGAAGACGTTACAATATAACACATTTGATTTTACTGATGGAAGCAACAGTGGATCAACGACTCCTCCTGTGTGCTGTGATGTAAAATCACTGGTTTTCTCTGTGGGGTTTGGTGTGAGGACAATTGATGGATTAATGGTGAGTTTTACTTGTGTTCCCATGCAGGGGGCGCTCACCACACTTGTGTGTCGTCAGTGCCTCACACCAACACAATTCAAAAAGACTTTTTTATTTAGAGGCATTTGTTGATCATGTGATTATATTTTTGATAATTATGTGCCACATTTGTGTGCAGTTTGTAGAAAGAACTTTGCTCAGGATTTTGTTTGTATTTTACTTGTTTATGACATAAAACTGTGACTCTTTATGAACGTTGTTATATGTCCATACAATCCAGATATTTTTGAACAACTTGTTGTTGACTTTTTTTGTCACAAGTAAGTATGTCCAAAAATGGGACAAAAAAGTCATAGTAACTTATGTCATCCTAAATGTGACAAGAAAATCATAGTTTAGTATGTCGTCCAAAATCGGTCAAAAAAGTCATAGTATAGTATGTCGTCCAAAATCGGTCAAAAAAGTCATAGTATAGTACTAAAGTATGACTTTTTTCTAATTTTCGACCACGTATCAAAGTATGACTTTTTTCTAATTTTCGACCACGTATCAAAGTATGACTTTTTTCTCATTTCGGCCACATACTAAAGTATGACTTTGTCAAATTTTTTGTCTCATTTTGGAAAACATTCTATAGTATGACTTTTTAGTGACATTTTGGACAACATACTAAAGTATGACTTTTTGTGACATTTTGGAAGACATACTAAAGTATGACTTTTTGTGACATTTTGGACGACATACTAAGGTATGACTTTTTTTTGTCAAATTTTGGACAACATACTGAATATGACTTGTCAAATTTTGGTCGATTTTTTTGTCATGTTTGATGACATACTAACCCATGACTTTTTTGTCAAACTTTTTTGCCTCATTTTAGACCACATACTAAAGTATGACTTTTTTGTCAAAATTTGGACGACATACTAAAGTATGACTTTTTGGTCAAATTTTGGATGACATAGTAAAGTATGACATTTTTGTCAAATTTTAGACGACATAGTAAAGTATGACATTTTTGTCAAATTTTGGACAACATACAAAGTATGACTTTTCGGTCACATTTTGGATGACATACTAAAGTATGACTTTTTGGTCACATTTTGGAGGACATATTGACCTTTGAATTGAATTGAATTTTTTGTCAAATGTTTGGCATCCAAAATGTGATTAAGAAAATCAGTGTAGTAAGACATCCAAAATGTGTCAAAAAAGTCATAGAATACTAAGACGTCCAAAGTGAGATAAAAAAGTTAAAGTGTAGTAAGATGTCCAAAATGTGTCAAAAAAGTCAGAGAATACCAAGACGTCAGAAATGTGTCAAAAAGTCATAGAAAAACCAAGACGTCCAAAATGTGTCAAAAAGTCATAGAATACTAAGACGTCCAAAATGTGTCAAAAAGTCATAGAATAAGGAGGCGTCCAAAATGTGTCAAAAAGGTCTGGTATACTAACACATCCAAAAATGTGTCAAAAAGTAATAGAATACCAAGGCGCGTCCAAAATGTGTCAAAGTCATAGAATACTAAGAGCGTCAAAAGCGTGTAAAAAGTCATAGAATACTAACCGTCCAAAATGTGTCAAAAGTCATGGAATACCAAGATGTCCAAAAATGTGTCAAAAAGGTCACAGTATACTAACTGCGTCAAAGTGTGTCAAAAGTCATAGAATACTAACTGCGTCCAAAGCGTGTCAAAAAGGTCAGTATATAACACGTCCAAAGTGTGTCAAAAGTCATAGAATACTAAGGCGTCAAAAATTGTGTGAAAAGTAATAGAATACTAAGAGCGTCCAAAAGCGATGTCAAAAAGATTCACAGTATACTAACTTTATACATCCAAAAATGGGTCAAAAAGTCATAGAATACTAAGACGATCCAAAATGTGTCAAAGTAGATCGTCCAAAATGTGTCAAAGTCATAGTATGGTAAGACGCTCAAAATGTGTCAAAGTCATAGAATACTATACGTCCAAAATGTCCAAAAAGTCATAGTCCAATCCAAAATGTCTCAATAAGTCATAGAATACTAAGAGCGTCCAAAATGTGATTAAAAGTCATAGAATACCAAGACTTGCGTCAAAATGTGTCAAAGTCATAGTATGGTAAAAGGCGATCCAAAAGCGTGTCAAAAAGGTCACAATGCTACTTTCGTCCAAAGTGTGTCAAAAAGTCATAGAATACCTAAGACGCGTCCAAAATGTGTCAAAAAGTCATAGAATACCAAGAACGTCAAAATGTGTCAAAAAGGTCACATATATAACACATCAAAATGTGTCAAAATGTGTCAAAAAGTCATAGAATACCAAGGCGTCCAAATGTGTCAAGGTCATATACTAACACATGAAAATGTGTCAAAATGTGTCAAAAGTCATAGAATACCAAGAGCGTCAAAATGGGTCAATAAGTCATAAAATGCCAAACGTCCAAAATGTGTCAAAAGTCATAAAATACTAAAACGTCAAAATGTGCCAGGGTACTAGAATACTAAGATGTCCAAAATGTGATAAAAAAAGTCAGAATACTAAGACGTTCAAAATGTGTCAAAAAGTCATACTAGAATATAAGAGCGTCCAAAATGTGTCCAAAAGTCATAGAATATAAGGCACGTCAAAAGCGTGTCAAAAAGGTCAGTATACTAACACATCCAAAATGTGTCAAAAAAGTCATAGAATACCAAGACGTCCAAAATGGGTCAAAAGTCATAGAATACCAAGGCGTCCCAAAATGTGTCAAAAGTCATAGAATACTAAGACGTCCAAAACGTGTCAAAAAAGGTCACAGTATACTAACACATCCAAAATGTGTCAAAATTTGTCAAAAAAGTCATAGAATACCAAGATGTCCAAAATGTGATAAAAAAAGTCAGAATACTAAGATTCAAATGTGTCAAAAGTCATAGAATACTAAGGCGTCAAAGCGTGTCAAAAAGGTCATATACTAACACATCCAAAATGTGTCAAAAAAGTCATAGAATACCAAGACGTCCAAAATGGGTCAAAAAAGTCATAGAATACCAAGGCAAAATGTGTCAAAAATCATAGAATACTAAAAGCGTCCAACGTGTCAAAAAGGTCACAGTATACTAACACATCAAAATGTGTCAAAATGTGTCAAAAGTCATAGAAATACCAAGGAAAGGCATCAAAATGGGTCAATAAGTCATAGAATACTAAGGCGTCCCAAAAATGTGTCAAAAGTCATACAAAATACAAAGCGTCCAAATGTGTCAAAAGTCATAAAATACCAAGGCGTCAAAATGTGTCAAAAGTCATAGAGATATAGATGTCCAAAATGTGATAAAAAAGTCAGAATACTAAGACGTTCCAAAATGTGTCAAAAAAGTCATAAATACTAAGGCGTCCAAATGTGTCAAAAGTCATAGAATACCAAGACGTCCAAAATGGGTCAATAAGTCATAGAATACTAAGAGCGTCCAAAATGTATCAAAAGTCATAAAATACCAAGAGCGTCCAAAATGTGTCAAAAAGTCATAAAATACCAAGATGTCCAAAATGGGTCAAAAAGTCATAGAATACTAAGATGTCCAAAATGTGATAAAAAAAGTCAGAATACTAAGACGTTCAAAATGTGTCAAAAAGTCATAGAATACTAAGAGACGTCAAACTGTGTCCAAAAAGTCATAGAATACCAAGGCGTCAAAATGGGTCAAAAAGTCATAGAATACCAAGGCGTCCAAATGTGTCAAAGTCATAAAATACCAAGGCGTCCAAAATGTGTCAAAAGTCATACCAGGAATACCGAACTCCAAAACGTGTCAAAAAGTCATGATATACTAACACATCCAAAAATGTGTCAAAATAATGTCAAAAAAAGTCATAGAATACTAAAAGAGCGTCCAAAATGTGATTAAAAAGTCATAAATACTAAGGCGTCAAAATGTGTCAAAGTCATAGTATGGTAAGGCGTTCAAAATGTGTCAAAAAGTCATAGAATACTAACACGTCAAAATGTGTCAAAAGTCATGGAATACCGAGGCGTCAAAATGTTATTCAATAAGTCATAGAATACTAAGAGCGTCCAAAATGTGATTAAAAGTCATAGAATACCAAGGCGTCCAAAATGTGTCAAAGTCATAGTATGGTAAGAGCGTCCAAAGCGCACGTAAAGGTCACAGTATACTAACACGTCCAAAGTGTGTCAAAAAGTCATAGAATACTAAGACGTCCAAAATGTGTCAAAAAGTCATAGAATACTAAGACGTCCAAAACGTGTCAAAAAAGGTCACAGTATACTAACACATCCAAAATGGGTCAAAAAAGTCATAGAATACTAAGACGTCCAAAATGTGTCAAAGTCATAGTATGGTAAGACGTTCAAAATGTGTCAAAAAGTCATAGAATACTAACACGTCCAAAATGTGTCAATAAGTCATAGAATACTAAGACGTCCAAAATGTGATTAAAAAAAGTCATAGAATACCAAGACGTCCAAAATGTGTCAAAGTCATAGTATGGTAAGACGTCCAAAACGTGTCAAAAAAGGTCACAGTATACTAACACGTCCAAAGTGTGTCAAAAAGTCATAGAATACTAAGACGTCCAAAATGTGTCAAAAAGTCATAGAATACTAAGACGTCCAAAACGTGTCAAAAAAGGTCACAGTATACCAAGACGTCCAAAATGTCACACAAAAGTTATTTAAGATAAAGTGCGTCAGAATTGTTGTTGACTGCAAATCTTTGTGCTGTTTTCAGAGATGAAGTTCTGACGATAGAAGACTTCAGATGTATTTCAGTGCTGGGCAGAGGTCACTTTGGAAAGGTACTGTCGTGACCTGTTGACCTTTTTAACACCTGAACAAGAAACTGTGACATCATCCACCAGTCTCTTCCTCCTTTACTTCCTGTCCACATGTCTGTGAAATGTATAAGACAAATAACTTTAAAGGGACAGTTCAGTTTAGAGTGTTACATAGTGACTGCGTTAAGTGAAACAGACAAATCCTGAATAAAATGTGTCAGTTTTAGGGAGGTATTTAAGTGTCTCTGCATCTTTCTGAAGATAGTTATAGACTTAAACATATTTTACTACTAGTGTTCTTGTTATTAAATGATAGTCACTCATTTCAGGTGCTGCTGGCCGAATATAAGAAGTCGGGTAAACTGTTTGCCATCAAAGCTCTGAAGAAAGGAGACATCGTGACACGAGACGAAGTCGACAGGTGAGAAAACGGCTTCTATAAATCTATCAAGTCAAACTGAAATCACCTCACCTTAAGTTTTGGTCTTGAGCGTTGTAGGTCGGATATACATCTTTTGGAGAATCATCTCATTGTGAGTGTGTGTTTTTATCTAATCCTGACTTTTGCTGCCGCGTCTCAGCCTCATGTGTGAGCGCAGGATCTTTGAAGTGATCAACGCCTCGCGTCATCCCTTCCTGGTGAACCTGCACGGCTGCTTCCAGACCGCGGACCACGTGTGCTTCGTGATGGCGTACTCTCCGGGAGGAGACCTCATGACGCACATTCACACCAGCATCTTCACCGAGAAGCAGACGTTGTGAGTGCACACACACAGCGGGGGTCCCATGGGTCCTTGAAATCCTTGAAAGATTGTGAAAGATAGACATGGGTCCTTGAAAGTGCTTGAATTTTGTGCATGAAAGAAGTTGATACTTGCTTGATGTATGTAGACTGAGGGCTAAATAGGACACTTGTGTTGGGGACACTGTCCACTGTCTCTCTGTCCGCCGTTGACGTGAGATTCCTCACAGAACAACGAGCGAGTAAAGTTAAGCAAGAGAGCATAAATGGCGACGTGATGCCTGGGAAATGAAAATAACAAGTTGTCCTCCCCTCCTAAGCTGTGCCATTCAGTCCTTGAATTTGAGGGAACGGGTCCTGGAAAGTCCTTGAATTTTATGTCAACCAAGGTGTGGGAACCCTGACACACAGGGTATTGTCCTAACGTCTCTCTGTCCTCAGGTTTTACTCGTCGTGTGTGTTGCTGGGTCTGGAGTTCCTCCACCAGAACCGCATCGTGTACAGGTGCGTCGTCTTCTTCTGTCGTCATCATGACTGTTGTTTGAAGTGTGCGTGACATCACGCGGTGTGTTTGTGTTCATCAGGGATCTGAAGCTGGATAACCTGCTGATGGACGCGGACGGTTACGTCAGGATCGCAGACTTTGGTTTGTGTAAAGAAGGTAAAAACCTTTTTTAATTCCTGTGACGTCGCGGTGAGAACATTGTCGTGTGTGAGGCTGAAGTCTTACCTGCGGTTCTGCAGGTATGGACCACGGCGATCGCACCTCCACGTTCTGTGGCACGCCGGAGTTTCTGGCTCCCGAGGTTCTGACGGACAACAACTACACGCGCAGCGTGGACTGGTGGGGGTTCGGCGTCCTCGTCTATGAGATGATGGTGGGGGAGGTCAGTGTGATCTCAGGCCAGGCTCCGCCTCCTTCACAAGTCACAGAGTGAGATGTTCTTCTAACATGGAGTCCATAACTCTCTCTGTTCTCAGTCGCCTTTCCCGGGTGAAGATGAAGAAGAGGTGTTCGACAGCATCGTCAACGACGACGTGCGCTTCCCTCGCTTCCTTTCTCCTCAGTCCGTGTCTCTCATTCAGAAGGTGAGTCTCCTCCCCGATGTTCCTCAGCTCTTCACGTCGCGAGGGTTACGCTCGCTCGCTCACTTCCGTCTCTTTGTCGTTGTTCTCCAGCTGCTGCAGAAGAATCCGGAGACGAGGCTCGGAGGCGGGGAGGAGGACGCCACGGGAATCAAGAGACAGAAGTTCTTCCAGGTGACGAACTTTAACAGAAACTGTAGAAAAGTTGTTCACCACTTTATCTTGATGTAAAACAGCCTTTTCCAACAGGAAACTGAAGCTTGTATCGGTTTGTAAGCCGCTCACTCTCCCAGCACCAAAGTCCATAGAGAAAATCTGTGATTTTACATCTCAGCACACAGGAGTTGTTGATTCCCTGCTGCCTCCATCACCGAGTTTAAACGAGTCATTTTGTGACTTCAGTGGTTGAAATACTTCGGTCAGATTTACCACAGTGACACAAACTGACCACACGAGGCAGCAGTGGACCAGCAGCTCCTGTGTCCCTGTGAGCTAAAAACACTGATTTTCTCTATGGACTTTGGTGCAGGAGTTTACAAAGTCACTCAAACCTCACTTTCCTGTTGGAAAACACTATTTCAAGATGAAATCAAGCAGTGAACATATTCTTAAAATATCCTAGACTTACACTGAGTAGAATAAGAGGCTAAAATCTTTAGTTTTACTGAGCCTTTTAACACTATTTTGCCTCCTTCTCCTGTTGCCTCGACAGGGGATGAACTGGGACGCTCTGCTGGCCAAGAAGCTGAAGCCGCCGTTCCTGCCCGCCATCAAGGCGCCGCAGGATGTCAGCAACTTTGACGAGGAGTTCACCCGCCTGAAGCCGGTGCTCACGTTGCCACGGACACCGTGCGTCCTCACCGCCGAGCAACAGGAGATCTTTGCTGACTTTGACTTCTCCTTCATGAGATGATGACGAGTCGTCGTCTTTGTACCAGTTCCTGCTTTTATTTATCGCCCATCCAACTGACAACACTGCCTCTTCCCTGGACCACGTCCTCGACGTCTCTGTGGCGTCTCCTGCTCACGCTGGCAACAAAACTCTACCTTTTTCTATTTAATTATATAAACCTTTTATATCCGTCTCATGTTGATGAACGTATAACAAATAGACGCAGTTGAATCAAACCCAGCCTGTTTAAGTGTAAACACAACATGAAGGAAATATGAATGAATAAATGTGACCTCTGCTGGATGTTCAAACATGAATTTATTGATCGTTGTAGTAAAAAACAAAAAACATTTGCATGATATTATTGCATAAAACCCAGAGGGGAAATGACTTTAATTTAACACCACATTTATTGCTGTGACGAGGTTTCTATTGCACGACAGGGAACAGAAACGACGCGTCGCTCTCCAGCTTCACTTCATTTATTCAAACACGCACACATAAAAAAATCTATAAAGACGTTTTTCCCTAAATAGCTTAAAAAGTATTTACAGTATAAAATAGCTTTAAATGCTGTCCGTCCAATGAAAGGTTGGAGTAAAGAGCAGGGAACTTTGAAGTTTTTAAAATAAATAAAATAGCTGGTCAGACTTTATCGTCTGATGTTTGGACCCTGTTTCACTTCTGTAAACGACGACAAAGTCAACGCTAAAAATCACAAAAGAATAATATTCAACAACTTCAAACAGTTAAGAGGGGAAAAAAAGAGAAGATATGAAACGTCCACAAACAATGATAATGAGTAAATATTAGTGCATTTATCAGGTTAGGGGTTTAATCTAATCTCTTCACATTCATGCGACACAACTTTCAGCCTCAGTTTCTAGAAGTTTAGGGCAATTTTTTTTTAAAGATACGAACGATGTGGACAAATGTCTAATCTAATAGAAAACGGATCGGGAGTCTGCGACATCTGGACATGTTCAGATACAAGGACGGGCAAAAGTAGTTGGAGAGATACGAAACTAGAGAATTCAGAAAACAAAGTATAACGTTAAAATCAGCTTACTTTCAAACATCATATCCTGTGTTAATGCGCTCATTAACTTTTATTGGTGCTTCCAACTACGTCGGTAGATCCTGGTACTTATTTACGCACCACGGGGAAATCATCGTATTTTGACCAGTTCGTTTGTCGTTTCGTGGCAAAAAGAAATAAATTAGTGCTTATTTTATTACAAATAAACTGCATTTTTGTCACAGTACCACTTGCTGTCGATAATGAATTTTAAAAGGTTTTTAGTACGACGAACGGAGCAAGAGATTTGCACGATATGTTGACGCCGCAAAATAAAGCGTGGCGATTCTTCTGATGTCCAGGTGTCAGTAGCTGTACGCGAGTAAAAAGAGAAAGTGGACTATCGCTTAACCTTTAAAGGTCACTTGATTCAAGCGGTTGGTCCCAACTCACCAAATATGAATCATTTGTTTGCTGGCAGTAGAAAGCGCAAGTTAACAGTGGACGTCACATCCGAGAGGGGTTTAGTCTGCGTTCCAGTTGAGAAATCTGAGGGGGGAGGAAAACTTGCGGACGCAGACGTATCTTCGGTTAGCCATTGTTAGCGATATAAAAACTCACTTCACGGTACTTTGCTCACACAAACAGTGTAGTAGTAGTAAAATGGAACAGTTCCTATGTCTACGACAGAAGTGCAATTAACAGTAAAAGTAGGAGTAAGAGCGTTTTTACTAATGACGCGAGTGGCAGCCATCTTGGAATCCTATATCAGAATATTTTTAAATCAGAAATCGGACCCAAGGAAATTGCGACTTTTTTTTACGTCCGGAGCAACTCTTCTACAGCCGTTCCCGGCGATTTTAGGAACACGTAACACGCCTCACATGTTAGCATCGTAAAGTGCAGCGAACATTTGTGTCTAAACAATGCAGAGCTGGTGTCTCCCCCTGGTGGGAGGAAGGAAAACTGGAACACTGAGAAAAGGGGGGAAAAAAACGCACCCAGTCATTGTTTGTCAAGTCTGTGCGTGTGACTTCACACCTGGTCGCTGCCCTCCCTGAAGTAGACCTGCTCCCACACCACGGTGCCCCACACGCAGAAGAAACCCCACAGGTTGCGAACGGTGCCACGGTCAAACGGGTTCTCGTCGGCGCCGCAGTGCTTGAGGTAGGAGATGCGGTGGCGGGACATGAACTCCCAGGTGGTGGTGTTGAGCGAGACCAGGTACAGGTGCGAACAGACCAGGAGCAGCACGATGAGCGACAGCAGTGCGAGCAGCGCCGCCACCACCAGCAGCACGCCGTTGGTGCGGAGCCACAGCTGCCAGGAGGGGGCGTAGCTGAAACCCGTCCTGTGGAAACAAACGAGTGATGAGAGAGAGGTGACGACCCCGCCTGGCCCGCCCACTGATGACATCATACTGACCAGGAAACGTGCAGCCCCCACAGCAGCACCAGCAGCTGCACGGCCAGATAGAGCACGAACCAGCGGTGGTTCCTCTCGCCGACGCAGTTCTCGATCCAGGGGCAGTGATGGTCGTAGCGACGCACGCAGTGCTGACACGTCTGACAGTGCTTTGACCTCATTGGCTGCTGCTTGGAATAAAAGTCATTGTGTTAGAAAAAATTGAAAAAAAGTCAGTGCTGACATGAAAATATAAACAAATTGTTTCTGTCTGTTCACTCCCGGTGGAGGCCGAGGCCTTAAAGTGACTATTTGAGGTTTTTAAAGTGTAAAATCCACTAAAGTGTAATCCACTGCTGCCTCGAACATGTTATTTTGTGACTTCTGTGTTTCAAATCCTCCCTTAAGATTTAACTAAGTGACACAAATTAACAGCAGCTCCTGTGTCCCTGTGAGCTAAAAACGCTGATTTTCTTGATGGATTTCAGTTGAACCTGGACTATCCCTTTACCCGAATGTCATGTGATGTCACATGTTTATTGCAGGTTGTATAGGTGTGTGAGCCGGATGTTATTCTATACGTCTGAGGGATCGGTGTCACATTTCACCCTAAGATGATGAGTTAAAGCCTCACTCTGCGTCTTCCTGTTTCCCTCCTCACTTCTTCTTCTTCTGTTCAGCTCATGTTTAACAAACATATATACTGTATGTTATATATATGTTATAGATATATATCTATATCTATATAGATATATATCTATATCTATATAGATATATAACATATCTATATAAATATAGATATATATATACATAAATAATATCACATTCTATTCACGACTATTCTACCGTTAACTTCCATTGACGGCACCCTGTGATAAGCGCCACCTTCAGGAGTCATGAAGTAGTGACGCTGGTGAGTCGGATATGTAGCAAAGTAGTTCTGCATTTATCCAAATAAAATATAAATATTTGGCTAAAGCACATTGATAATTTTGCCTAATTTCAAATCACAAGAGCAAGAGGGGAGGGGGGACCTGCAAGTGGGCGTGGCTCTTAGCAAGAGGGCGGAACTTCAACACAGAACCACACGAGAAAAGAAAACAAAAGAATAAACACAGATCATGTGATGAGGGCTATCTGACTGAAAAGTTATTATCTACACATAAAAAAGGAAATTATATGCAGTGAAAGAGAAAAACGTCACATATAGCTAAATAATATGTGTAAATAATCGTCTTATCTTGATAAAACAAGATCTCAAATGGACTCTCGAGAAAGGTTCTATTGGATCTCTGCAGATGACTAAACTGGTTCTAAATGTTCTAAATGTGAAAAGTGTGAAATAACCACAGGAGGAGGTGGTGGGTGACGTACCTGCAGCAGACAGTGACCGCAGCGGCGCTGTCGCAGTGGTTTGGTGGTGGGCGGGATCATGTCCTGCTGCTCCTCAGTCACTCCCAGTGTGAACTGCTAATAACAAAGAACACAAACCTGGTTTCAATTACAGTTCCAGCTGTTTTCAGGACTTATTCATTCACCAAAAGAGGTTAAATCTGAGCAAAGGATTTCAAAACACTAAAGTCATGTATATCACATTAGAACGGCATGGAGGCTGTGAATCAACAACTCCTCTGCTCTGTGGTGTTAAAACATTATTTTTCTTTATGGACTTGGGTGCAGAGTGGGAGTGGTGTACATCAGTTACAGTGTATACTATCTTAATAACTTGTTTATAGCTTTTATCAACAAGAAAGTGAAAGTCTGTGTGGCTTTGTAAACCTGGCACTGCCCAACACCAAAGTCCATAGAGAAAATCATCGATTTTACATCACCACACACAGGAGTTGTTGATCCACTGCTGCCTCCGTCAGAAAGTTTAGAGGCGTTATCATGTGACTTCAATATTTGAAATCCTTTAGTCAGATTTCCCTCTGTGACACAAACTGACCACAAGAGGCAGCAGTGGACCAGCAGCTCCTGTGTCTCCTATGAGCTAAAATCACTTATTTTCTCTATGGACTTTGGTGCAGGAGAGTGAGCGGTTGACAAAGACACATTAACTCCACTTTACTCTTGAAAAACACTGTCTTAATGTGAGATGAATCCCCAAACATATTCTTAGCACTGCTGTTGCTAAAAATAATTTATTTAACTTTTTATGACAATTTTCTATTTTGCTGCCATGTTTTCACTAAGCTCAAATCAGCCCCACCCACTACTGCTTATCAACACAGAGTTCAGTCACCTGTATGTAACACACCAACTATGCACAAGTGCCTCATATAACCACATCCTGATCTATCCCTTTAAACCCAATTTTTGCCAAATCTGAAACTACTAATATGACTTTAATTTGGGAAACAATGTGTTGTGGTAAATTAAAAATATACAAATAAACCTTTACTACAAGGTTGGTAAAATTCTGGATTTTTTTAGGACCACAAAAAAAATCTCTGGTCACCCATCTGTGGGTTCCTGAACCGGACTTTGGGAACCTCCGGTCTTACTGGTCTGATGTGTCCACATCCTCCAGGAACAAAGTATGACAGGAGACGCTACAGAGTGGTCACATGACGGGAACACTGCTCATCACCATAGATCACCTGTAGGTGGCGGTCTTCAGACAGGATGAAGCCTGGGTCCATCAGAGAGACGGCAAAGTAGAGGAGGACAGAGACTAGCACGAGCAAGACGAAGAGGACAGGCTGGACCAGCTGACCTGTCTCCTCCTGTTTCCTCAGCTCTGCATAAGCACACGCACACACACAGTCATTTATTATCATGACTGTTATCATCATCATCATCTCCCCACAATAATATGTTATTCAACAGACTGAGAAACACCAACACAGCAGGTGAAGTTAAGACCAAAGACTATGGAAACCTGAATAACTCAGACTATGTTTACATGAACTGCAAATAGAAAAATCCCACATGCATTTAAATATACATATGTATGTATACATACATACATATGTATGGACACATACAGACATACGTATGTTGTATGATACATGTATACAAACACATTTGACATACTATGCACACACACACCTACATAATAATGTGTGTGCATATAGCTATGTACTATTTCTTTTACAGTACACAAACATGTATTCAAACCACCATACATGTCACAAACACATACATACACCAACATCCATACATTCACATACACATACACACAGAAACATTACACATAAACGCACATACAAGACAACATATAGTTTATGTACATACCTTGACACACAAACATACATTTAAATATATACATACACACACAAACGCATACATCCAAAAACAAACATACATAACACTCAGTATACATTCCTACACACACACACACAAACAAACAAACAAACACACACACACACACACACACAGCTGAGCAGTACCGTAACTTACCCGTGTCGTAGAGGAACAGAATCAAAGTGACGACCCATGTCAGAATCACATGAGCTGTTCTCACCAAAAACCCGGAACCGAACACATTCTTGAACATGTTCCTCGCATGTTAGAGCGTCAGTCTGTCCGTCTGTCCGTCCGCTGCGGCTGCTGCTGTTAGTCTGAGCTAACGCTAATGCTAACGCTCAGAAGATGATGTCACCTCGAGTGTCGCGCGACTCAAGCGAACGTTTGAATGAAACACGAGCCGTAAAACACGACGTGTGACTGTCGCGGTGTTTGGTGAGCGTTACTACAGCAGGTAACTGTGATTCTGTTCCGTTTAAAGCGTTTGTTATTTTACTGTCGACTCTGTCCAGTCTGCACTGTGATTGGCCGGCGGCGGTCATGTGACAATGCAGGGTACGGAAGCTGAGAGGGAGGGAGGGAAAGCGCGAAGGGATAGATTTGAAAGGCGACATAGACCGGAAGCTCCAATTGACGATGCGTGTGTGTGTATCTGCGTAATTGCCTCGTTTATGAAACCCTAAAGTTTCAGAACGAACAGTTCAGCCACTGCTGAGAAAATAGGGTTTTATTGTTTTCCTGGGCTCTGCGAAGGGGATCGGCACATCCGTAGGTTGATGATGTCATCAGAAAACCTCACCACCGTAGCACCTCCGGGCACATGTGTATATTCCACCGCAGAAGAAGAACTACGCTCGTTGTAGCTGCTGAGATGCAGAGCATCCACCGTGCCAGAGGGGGAGCTGTGTATCTGAGAGCTGGCCTATCTATTACGTCACTTCCAGGTACCTGGCCAATCACAGGACAGTAGGAAAGCTCTCGTTGGCTGGCCAATCACAACACAGTCCACATTCTGGGGGTGTGGTTTTGGTCTGACGAGAGCGTCAGTGAGGAAATATTTTGATCGGCTCGTTTGCAGCGATTAGGAGGTTTTTAACCATAAAAGCAAGTTAATATATGTAAGTAGACCTCCATAACTAACATATATGTGCGATACAAGCATTCTATGTCACCACGTTTATTTTGAGATAATTGGTTTTCTTTTCGATATATTTTCATCAACTGAAATTAAAGATTTAAGTTGGAAAACAACACATTTGTTTGTGTTGTTTTCCTGTTTTCGTTCTGTTTATTTAATTTTTTTAGCAGTCATCTCCCCCTACATTTTTATTCTTCTAATCAATTCTGGCAGGCTGTAAACTCAGAGGTGTAATGCTGCCCTCCACTGTTTGAAGTTGTTCATCACAACTTGAACATCTTTATTTATCACAGGTCAAAGTCCCTCAACTGACATAAACACTTTATCAACCAGCTGATTCGTCAAATGTGTCCATGTCAGTGTTTTGGATGTGGAATAAAAGCTATACAATGTATACATACTCAGCAGCACCACCTCGAATGTTTCAATAAAGAAGTCCTTGCTGAACATTGGACCCATAATTATTATTATAAATCAAATTAATAATTATTATTATTACACAGACAGACATGGCAAGATGACACAACATTTCCAATGAATAATATAATTTGTTTTTATACAAATATCGTTTCTGAAACATAAAGCTTGAAAATTATAATTAAAAATATTTGAATTGATTACTTGACTGACACTGGTATAGGAACAAACAAAGCAAAATATTTTTTGCACACATAAATATTCGGCCCTAGGAAGAGTTTTAACAATCAAACAGAGGACACAAGAGTCAAGAATAATGATTGTTTTTATTTGATGTCAAATAAATCATTAATATAAATCACATAGATCCCTCATTAGTTTCCCAGTCACATCCAAGTCACATGAGTTGTAGCCTAAATACAAAAAGCCACAGTTACAACAGATGCATGAAATGTTTTGATTTTCACATTAAAAGGTCACATTTTGTCATTGTAAGGCAGAAAGACAGTGTGTGCTGTACATCACTGTACAGAAATGTCTACTGTCAATCATACTGAACTAACACTGTCTGCTGATTGGTCAGTGACCCTGAAGCTCTTTGGCCTGTTTTTGGTCCAGAATAAACGGAGTGGCCACTTTCTTCCCCTTCAGCAGCGACTCCAGGCCCTGGACAAGGAAGCAGATTTAGTCAAAAAGGAAGAAGTGTTGTAATTAATAAAGTACAAATACTTTGTTACTGTACTAAAGTATAATGTTCATGTATCTGTACATGACTTTGTTATTTATATTTCTAGCAACTTTTACTTTTACTCCATGACATTTCCTCTATCTATCTTCGTTACTACCAAATAAAACCAGAAGAAGAAGAGTTGGTATTATGGTATATGGTTTACTTTTACTTGGTAACACAAATATCCCGTCAAGGCATTTTATACAAGACTGTTCCCTCTTACAGATATGTGAATTTTGTACTTAAGTACAGTAACAACAACACTGGGGAGAAAAGACTGGAATGCTAACAGTAGCAACAAACAGGAAGTTAGCCCAAATGAACATCCCTGAAAGCAGCTTCAATCATTTTATTAACAACTTCTAGCCTTTGAAATCTACATTTGCATTATAACCACAGTGTTTGTGTGTTATTGTTACCTCTCCAAAATAAGAGACCAGTGGTGAAATCTCACACTGAGCTGGAGGACGGTCAGCATCTGAAACACTACAGAGGAAACACACATACACACACTTGTATGTTTTACGTAGACTGACACACACATCACTAAATAAGCAAATATGATTGTGTAAAATGACTTAATCGTTTTCCAGGTACAAGAAGAAAGTTTCAGTAGGAGCTCATTTAAACCCAATTCAAAATGGCTGCTCCTCATCAACAAAGTGGAAAACTGTAGTTTACCCTTGTTTTTAAGTTTTTTTTGAGCACATTCGTCTTTTTCTCATGTTGTACTAACAGAACTAGGTTCTGTGGACTGTGTTATGGTGCTTTTATGTATGAAATACAGCATTATGTTTTGATCAAATGGCTCAAATTAGCTTGTTAGTTAGCAAATCTAGCCAAATGCTAACATTAACCACCAAATAACCCAATTGATAATGTTCTGTGGAAACTAGAACACATCTAACTCATGTATAAAGCCTTTCTAGTCGCGACTTTTTACTTCAGTGGCAAATCATTTGAATGGACTTATCGTTTCAATAAATCAACTTTTTTTTGTTTTCTGTCTGAGAGATGATGTCTGTTTGTTAAATGTGAAGCTGAATGATGATCAACTGCAGTGTAAACACATGAACACATCATCTGACCTCATGGCTGCAGGAGGAAGTGGCTTCCCGTGTTGGTCCAGCAGTGTGGCTCCAGCAGCCGCGGCCCAGCGACAGTGCTGAGCCAGCAGAGCGTTTCTCGCTGTGGTCGGGTTGTCTGAGGCTGCGCTGTTGGCATTTTTCAGAGGAGAAAACTCGTCTTCTCTCACCACCTCAAATGCGACAAAGTTCCTTTTAAAAGACAGAGTGAGATGTTTGCCATCACAAGACGGTATTTCCTGTTCAGTAAAATGATGGATGTCAACCAAACTAATACCTTGAGAAGGGAAAGACATCAAAAACAAACTTCTCCATTTTTATGCCGTTGGGTTTGGTTGGTTTGACTTGGTTTCCTTGTGTGTCAACGAACTGCACTTTCTTTAACGCAACATGTTGTTTCAGTTGGCCTTCAAATTTACTGGAAAACATCAAAATAATATTTTTAATTGACAACCAGCTTACATGCAAATGTATTTTGTAGACAAAAAAATAAAAGTTGTCCCACTTTGTGAACTGCTCACACTCCCACACCAAACTCCATTCATTGAGAAAAACAGCAATTTAAGCTCAAGAAGACAGAGGAGTTATTGGTCTACTGCTGCCTCATTTAGTAAGTTTGTGTCACTGAGGTAAATCTGAACCATAGATTACACCAAAGTCACACAAAAATATGTTTAAAACACTTTTAAGAGACCTAAACTGTCCCTTTAATCAAAGTCTGGTTACATTTGCTGTTATTATTGATTGATTGAAGGTTCTTACTCTGCCACGTCCTGCAGGAAAGCTCTGGTGAAGAAGTGGTTGCAGATGTTCCCAGCGCTGTAGACCAGCTCTCCTCCGGGTCCTCGGAGTTCAGCTGTCTCTGGTTGGATCTCGCTGTATTCCACCACCTGGGCGACACCCTTCACCCTGCAAACCACGCCCACTGGCTCCGCTGGGTACGCCTTCTCCACCACCTGATAAAAACGATATAAAAGTGAGAAGCAGATGGGAAATTGGGTACAATTTTCGCACGTGTTCTTGAAAAATGTAATTTCCTGTGATCTACCTTGGCTCCACAGTCGGCACCTTTGCTCACGCAGAACCCGATGAACACCGGGTCGGCCATCTTGACCAGGATGTTGTCCACACAGTACACATGCAGGTACTCCACCCCCCTCTTCTCCATGTCCTCCAGCACCTTATTGTCCACCAGTGCCTTGTACAGACCACCGTTACCATCTGACAAAGAAGCAGATGATAAATTAAAGGGATAGTTCAGAGCTGACACACAAGAGAATATCCTCAGAATGTCTTTACTGTTCTTTTTATATCAGGAAACTGAAGTTTGTAAACCGCCCACTCTTCTGCACCAATAGAGAAAATCAGCATTTTTAGCTCACAGGGACACAGGAGCTGCTGGTCTGCTGCTGCCTCCTTTGGTAAGTTTGCGTAATGATGGTAAACTCAAACAAAGAATTTCAAACTTCAAACGTGAACATTTGAACACTTAAAGGTCGGAGGCAACCGTGGATCAACAACTCCTGTGAGCTGTGATGTAAAATCAGTTGTTTTGTCTATGGAATTTGGTGTGGGAGAGTTACAGGTTTTAAAAAGGGAAACAAACTTCAGTTTCTTTGAGATAAAGCAGGTATCATGTGTATAAGATGTTGTAGACTTCACCTGACATGGATTTCATTAGGTGAGTTTTTTGCTATGTGGCTAAAAACAGCTCAGCGTGTGCATACCGGGAGCCATGGCGATCTTCCCTTTACCCTGCAGGATGACCTTCCCGTCAAAGGTCACCGCCGGGATCATCCTCTGCTCGAACATAATGACGTTTGACGGCTTCAGGCCAAAGTAGTCGTTCTCCTGAAAGAACGCCTCAGTGGGAGCCAGAGTGAACTCGCTGGTCATGATGTACCTGACGAGGTGCAACAGAAACACAGCGTTCAAACGACACGTCAAATTTCATCAAACTGGGTTCACCGGAATCGACCCATTGTACCAGGGGACGATGCTTTTGGAGGCGTATTGCATGTCGGCCAGCTCCTGGACTCTGTGAATCCGCTCTGCCTGGATCTGATACAAGGTCTTGCCGCTTGGCAGCTCGACGTTGTACATCCCTTTGGGATACGGAACACCCAGGCGTGTCCCCTGACCGCCGGCCAGCAGCAGGACACCGACATGGTTCTGTGAGATCTGCAGGAGACCTAGGAGAAACAAGCAGTGACATAAATTAAAGCTGGAACTAAAGGAATCGTTTTAGATAACAAAAAACTGAAGTTTGTGTCACTTTGTAGACCACTCACTCTCACCATACCAAACCTGTGATTTTAACATCACAGCACACAGGAGTCGTCCATACACTGCTGCCTCCATCAGTCAATTAAAATGTGTTATTTTGTGATTTTCTGTGTTTGAAATCCTTTGTTCAGATTCACAACAACAACACAGATGTATCAAACATGGCAGCAGTCGATCAGCAGCTCCTGGGTCCCTGTGAGGTTAAACACTGATTTTCTCTATGGACTTTGGTGAAGAGAATGAATGAGAGTTTACAAACTTAATTTTCCAGTTAGACTATTCAGACTATGTATTCATATTATGTTTACATAGGAGAAAATATTCTAATTGTAACCTGAATAAGACAATAGTCTGGACGACTTGTTACGTAAACAGTATGTTCTGACTGTAGGTTAAGGTAAACAGTATATACTTTTTGAGTCTTACTAAGAATATAATTATTCAGATTATGTCAACATGGACAACAATAATTCATTGGTAACCAGATTAAGACAATAGTATACTCAAACTCATAAGAAACAGTATAGTCAGAATATGACAAGTCTTGATTCGAATTATTGTTTTAATCGGCTCACATCAGAATACCGAAGTTAGTGATGCTAGGAAAAAAACGCTAACTTCATGTTGTTGACGCTACACTTTTACCGTAATCCGCGTATAAGAGGCGCGCACACACCTTCTCTCTCCCACTCCGCCAGACTGCTCTGCTCGCTCCTCCGGACGCTGCCGATGAGCTCTGCAGGCACCGGCTCGATGTGTCGATCCAGGCTGGCTGCAGGAGCCGCAGCAGCCGCCGCAGCCTCCTCGCAGTGTCCCCTGAGTCCGTCCAGGTCCAGCTGACTCAGCTCCTGCAGGAACAGCTGCCGCTCGTCCTCACTCAGCTCCGGCCAGAAGTGCAGCAGGTGAGGCTGCCCGGCGAGCTCCAGCCTCCGCTTCACTTCCTCCAGGGGTACAGTCATCCTGAGAGTCGGTAACCGCCGCCGGGGGAAAAGATCGACCCGCGCAGAGAGAAGTTACAACCGAACTGAGGCATCCAACTTTCCGATGTGACGCTTTTAAGCGGACAGGAAGTGACTGTGAGTCTGGAGCAACTCGTGATCACACAGACCTGAACCCTAATCCGGATCCTGGAGCAGAAGAGGAACCAGGAAATCCTTCAGCGGAGGCCGAATCAGAGGCGTGTTTGTGCGGCTTCGAGTTCATCAGCTGACTGTTCCTCCACCACCAGACCCGTGATCTAACCACACAACACTGACATTTCCGAGCACAGGGAAAGTCCCTGAAGTACACACTATATTACAATAATAATAATGATAGTAAATTCACTAATAATCAAGTTTTAGACCCAGTTAAGACCGCCCTCTAATCAACATACAGTAATAGACATTCTAAAAATATAGACACATAAAAACATTACAAATAAATGTGGACAAAAATAAATAAACAAGAAACATGCAAAACAAATGAATATAGAATTGCATAGTAAAAATGTAAATGTAAAATAAATTATAAAGATAGATAAAAACACTAAAACAAATTAATGTAGAATTATATAAATGTAAAAATACAAATATAAATGGATAAAAGGGAAACTGATATATATATGTGTGTAGAATTGTTTAAATAAAATGCATTTTTTTAAAGTAAATGAATACATTAAAAATACATAAATAAATGTTAATATGATTCATGTAAAATCCTTTAGAAATGGCTTTTTCAAAACCAAAATGCATGCATTGTGTAATTATTTTTGTGTATTCATGTATCTTTGTATACATATAATTTCATATTTAGTTTTTCTTAAATTTTGGGCAGTTTCCAGACCTCAAAATGTAACTTTTTATTCAAAAATAAAATAAAGAAAGAAAAAAAGGTGGACAGGTTCAGAGCTGAACTGCTTTATTAAACAGCTGATCTCATACAAGCATAAATATCGCATTCACCGTCACATTCTTTCACAGGAGGCATCTTCAAACTGTGCTGCACGAGTCCTCACATACTCATTATTTTACAGCTAGAATAATAAAATAAACTAGAAATATATATGTGTGTGTGTACTAAATGTGTTTAGTAAACAACACGCCACCATTAAAGAATAAACACTGCAGCCTTCAGTGAGTCGCATAGTTCCAGTAATAAGCAACGACGAGGGCTACTTTTAACACGCTAACAGTACGACGTATGGAACATAATATATGTACATGAAGTGAAGACACACTAGTGTGTGTGTGTATGCATACAGTATATGACAGAGTGAATGTTCATGTTAAGAGGTTTTCGTGACGGAGTGCTAAATGTAAGTCGTCATAGTAATGGAGAATATTACATTTTCAATAATTCTGTATGTCCACTGCGGACAAAATGAACGCAAAGTATGGACGAAGGGCTTGTTGCGCGGATTATAAATGGGCCTTTATTCTTATAATCTTAAATCTTATAATCATAACAAACTGCTGATGTGAAACGAGAAAAAAAAACGTCAGAGAAATCTACATTATTTCAGCTTTTCAATGGAAATGGAGTGATTCTAAAATAAATGATCGCATGAAAACATTTACAGAAGACAAAAGAAGCAAAAAAAAACATTTGTAAAAATTGTTTCTGAATTGTTTTTTATCACTACGTTTCTTGCTGAACAAAGCTGCTTCCAGATTTAGCATGTAAGCTTCTGTTCAGCTCAACATTCAAGTACTTTTAAATCCTAAACTTTAGCTAAAGAATATTGCTAAGCAGTTAGCAGTTGAGATGATAAAACAGGCTAAACCAACATCTCTTGAATATTGTAATTATGGCTCCACAAAGCTACAAATGCTAGCTAGTGTAGCTGGCTAACTAGTCGGAGTGTATGTTGGGAGTGTATAGTTAACTCAAGCTTACCTGGTTCCTCGGTGGTTAATTTTAGCATTATAGCCATACTGGCGGTAGTAGCAGCAAGCTAATCTAGTTTTGATAAACTCAACACCTGGTATTATACACAAAAACAACATGTCCACAGTCACTTTTGGGACAGTTTGTACACGCAAAAGATACATGTTAGCAAAAAAACAGCTGTCACTCTTTGAATTGTAAACTTGGTTCAGGAGGGGTTTGAATGAGTCAACCATTTGGAAGTACAACTTCAGGGAGCGCTTGAGTCTCAAAGTGTGATGTACTTTTTTTTAAAATTCAGCATCAAAAGCACAACAGAAGCAGCTAACTTTAGCATCAACAGCTTTCTGTGCAACAGATAAGCGCAAGGAGTCTTTTTGGTGTAATTTGGCTGATGGACGAGAGCTAGTCAACACTGCTAACACTCACTCTGCTCACACAAAAATCTAAGCTAACACAATGACCACAGCTAGTTAGCAGCTAAGTCAATAGCATAAATGTAATTTTTATGCAGAACCAATAAAAAAAAGAAAGAGTAGATTATTTTTATTAGCCTTGGCAGCCAGATAGTTGAATTTGCCATTGGTGTTTACTAATGGGTGCTAACTAGCCAAATTTTGTAGAGATCTGTGTTTGTGTGTGGTGGCGTAATAACTCAATAAAATTAAACAAAATAAAACAACATTTTCCAAAAGTTGTTAATTTAAGTAAAAAAAAAAGTCTGCAAAAAATATAAATTTCATAAAAAATAAGTTGAGTTTAGAGAATTTCTCCAGTTATTTCACATATTATTGACTCATTTATGCATTTTAAACAACGCATGACTATTCATTTTGTTCCATTATCCAAAGTTTTCAGTTTGTTTCTCCACAGGGTGACAGCATAAAATAAAAAAAAGAAATTTAAAAAATCAATATCAAAACAAAGTCATTATTTTGTCTAGAAAAGGATAGATGAATCAATAAATAAATGGAGACATAATAAATAAATAAAAACAGGAAACATTTGCATTAAAGTGCATTCACTGTCCCACAGACTCCGCCTCCTGCTGCGCTCAGGTGTGTTTATGTCAGAGAGGCTTGGCACGTAAGGCACTAACGTTGCCCCCTACTGTTCACGGACAAGCATTTCTATAAGGTTGCGACTGCAGCAGTTTCTTTTACCAACTGGGATTAGTGACCAATAACCACAACAACATTTGTCACATATTAAACACAAAGTTAACGCGAAAGAATATGCCAAACACGAGAAGATGCAAAATTCTAGGGGTGGGGGGGTGAAAAAAAATCGGTACAGTGAAATATTGTGATATTTTGCTTGCCAAAATTATATCTCTTTTTAGAAACCAAGTATGGATTTAACTGATGTTAAAAATAAACATACTTTTTTTTGTGGATAAGCATTAAATAAATAATAATAATAATTAGATTTTCATTGACATTTTAGTCCACTAGATGGTGCCAAATGTTCATTCTCACTATAGAGCTGTTGTGTGAGTATATCTCAATTTATGGATTCACAAACACTTGGTATTTTGCAATATTGTATTGTGACTTAAATACTGCGATATCATATTATCGTGACTTAAATATTGTAATAATATCGTATTGCGATCTGCGCTCAATGTGCATGCCACATTAAAGAGAGGCACAATGAAACAAGTGTCAGTATAATGTGGGCGGAGTCTGATGCATTTGAGGCACACGTCTGTCTGTGCTCATCTGGTGGGAGGAGCTTAGGACAGAGAGCCTCCATCCCAAAAAAACACTTTCAAAGCAAACATCGCAGTAATGGAGTCTTTAAAAATGAGACGGTAATTCATCGTTCAACTCAAGCGTAGTTGAACGATTGCTAAAAAAAAGTTGCTAAAAACGTCCTTGCCTCACGTCAAAGTCAGTCAGTCATCATCTACCGCTTTATCCTCAACCAGAGGGTCGCGGGGGGTGCCGTGCCAATCTCAGCTACATCGGGCGATAGGCGGGGTACACCCTGGACAGTTCGCCAGTCCATCGCAGGGCCACACACAGATAGAGACAAACAACCATTCACTCTCACACTCGCTCCTATGGTCAATTTAGAGTGTCCAATTTACCTATTCCCCACATTGCATGTTTTTGGACTGTGGGAGGAAGCCGGAGAACCCGGAGAGAACCCACGCACACACGGGGAGAACATGCAAACTCCATGCAGAAAGGCCCTTGTTCCAACCGGGGCTCGAACCCGGGTCTTCTCGCTGCAAGGCGAGAGTGCTAACCACTACACCACCGTGTGGCCCCCCTCACGTCAAAGTGTTCAGAAAAATAACTTTTTTTTACTAACTCACTACTTTACTAAGTGAAACCATGACTCAGCTGGTGAGACAAAACCAAAAGCTGTGCAGCGTCTCAGTCAAGTATCAAGTATCACATGCACAAACTTTCCTGCAGAGGTAAAACAAAACAAAAAATAATCCACCTCAGCTTGGATTGACCTGCAGTCATATGACTTCTGATATGTTTCACCTCAGCAAAGCCCTTTAAGAAAAAACACAGAGCAGGACAGCTCCTGCCACAGTGTGGCGCTGTGGCACCAGTAAACACCAGTCACTTCAATGTAAACGAGAGCAGAAAAGCTCTTCTTCTTCAAAGCCTCCTCGCTCTTCATTTTACATCATGTCAGTTTTTTTCATTTATACCCTGAAATCTGATGATTTTTCATTTTTAAATGTGCAGAATTTTAGCTCCTTTTTTTCTTCAGTAAACAAAAAAACTAGCTTTGGCCTCTGTTTTTGGGTCGCTCCACCTCCCTCCTCACTTGGACTGAGCCCCCAGTGCGATCTTGAGGTACTCGTACACCACGTAGCTGATGCTCACAGACGGAATCACCTTCATGAAGTTGGGGGCCAGGCCACGGTACAGTCCCATCGGGCCCTCTGTCCGGACGATGTGTTTGAACAGGCCCGTCATAGTCATTTGAGGACCTCCTTCAAGAGTAGCTGAGGAAAACGGTTCAGACTTTAGAATCTTTGAGAATGAGAATCACAATTTTTTACATGAACACAAATTATACAAGTCTTATTGAGTAGCAAAAATTTGACTCTGTTGAGCCTGCACTCTGTCCAACCCAGTCTGTGTCTGTTTGTAACCTTACATCATACAACCACACTTCCTAAAAAATATCCCTTTATAAATGGCAGCAGCTGCACAATGACTGACCTTGTGCCTGCATGCGAGTCCTGACCAGGGCCAGCGGGTAACTGGACAGCTGACCACATGTGCAGGAGGTGGTGCCGCAGGCCAGAAGCACAAACACTCCTGGGTCTGCGCTGTCGGTGGCAAAACGCTGCAGCCACCAATTCTTCAGAGTCTGAAAGAGAAGAGCAGGAGTGAGCTATAATCTGAGACACACAAATAACACAAACAGAAACAAACACACACACACCTCATAGATGGCCAGGTCGATACCAGCGTACGGGATGATGCCCAGCATGTTGGGGACGTAGCCCTTGTAGAACGCAGCCATGCCCTCCTTCTGGAAAATGTGCTTGGCACAGTCCAACATGCCAGAGTACTGACCCGTCCTCCTCAGGGCTAACCGTGTCTTCAGGACCTGAGGGGACATGAAGTGATTTCAGGACATCAGGTGACAGGAAAAACTTCTCATTTACTTTAAATGTGGTGTCAGATTTGAAAACATTAGGTGTCACACATTCTTGAAGTCTCTAATCAGAGAGTTCATCCTCTTCCTGTAGTGGAGCAAGTGTGAAATTTCTGTGACCTCTACTCGGCGTACAGGCAGGAGATGAACTCTCTGATTAGAGATGCATTCATGTTTACAAACAGCATGTTACTGGACTGTTGCACCAGGGGGCACTACACAGAATACAGATCTCAAATTAGCAAATTTTAAACTGAAAGATTGTTAATTTGGAGTAGATTATTTTAGGTCTTGGCTCCTTCATACATCAATGACGTTGTGACACAGGCTTTACTGACTCTGCACTGCCCCTACTGTTCATTTACTGTTCAAGTATTGCATCTCACAGATGTTCATTTCTTAAAGACATGCAGAAATGATGCACCATGGATGGCGGGTACATGAGTGAGCCTGTAAGAGCTAAAACCTCAATTTAATTTTATATATCCGATTTTGGCAGATGTCACTTCTGGTGTTGGGCACAGGGGGTGTGGTTTCACTGATAAATTCACCGGTTCACATTTTAGTTTTTAGACAATGAGGGTGAGTGTGGCTCACTTTACATTAATGATATCCATTATGTATATATATATATATATATATATATATATATAAATATACATATATGTACATATATATACACACACACACACACATATACATACATACATATATATATATATATATATATATATATATATATATATATATATATATATATATATATATATATATATACATATCTCTCAAATTAGCAGATCGTATGCTTCTATATATATATACACACACACACACACACACACATATACATACATATATATATATATATATGTATATCTCAAATTAGCAGATCGGCGTTCTCATTTAGGCTTTGTTGTCACTACAGAGCCACATGTAAGTTTATCTGCGACAGTACATGGACAAACATCTTCAGCATTAATAACCTTGCTCATGTAAATGACGTGTCAGGTCACATGACAGTTTCACACAAGGCAATCTAGGCCAAATCAGCACCAATGCTAACATTTATGTCAATAGTAAAAAGCTTACGACTCACCTCCATGGGGTAAATGCTGCTCTGAGCGATCGCTCCGGCCAGAGATCCGGCCACCAGCCTCTCTGTGATGCCCAGCGTCTCCTGGTTACTTCCAATCAGTCGCTTTATCTGAAAGATGGGACATTTTTTTTCTATTTATATCACATTTTAAAGTCAAATGTGATATAAACAGAAAATGAACAGTGTCTCTGAGTCACGGTTTACCTGTTCATAGGCCATAAACTTGATAGCAGACTCAGGAGCTATTTTGATGACGTTGATGCCGTTCCCTCGCCACAGTGACCTCACACCGCCCTCTTGGATCATGTGGGTAAAGCCTCCGGCTATATGCATGCTGTTCTTCTTGGAGGCGTGAACCTGTGCGGGACAGACGTGTCAGCATGTGTTCACAGTGCAAGTCTCTGAGGCTCAAAAACCCCCGCGATGACCCTCACCTGCATGAGAACTTTGAGCCTGTCCAGCGGTGCTGTGCAGGTTCGAGACACCGCTCCAGCTCCTCCTCCCGCCACTAGGTGGCGCCAAAGCATTCCCGTTTGCTTCTCTTCTGCTGTGAACTCATCGGGCACCATCAAACTCTCGCCAACGTCCAAGATCTGTGGGGGACATGGAGAGTTTGTTTCTCTCTCTCTCTCCCAAACCAAACCCCATACAGAATATCAGAGATTTCACATCACAGCACAGCGGGGTTGTTGATCCACTGCTGCCTCCATCAGTTAATTAAAGTGTGTGTCGCCTTTTTTATGATATCATATACTTCCCTCAGGGCTGCCTAAAGTGGGACCAAGGTTCCAAAGATGGCCTGCTAAGGGACTTTATTTGACCGTCACTTATCAATATATTTTAAACATATTTGTGTAAAAAAAAATCTATAGTCCCACTATTTTGCGAGATAAAATGATTAATGCCGCAGCCAGACAGTGACAGTGGAGGTTGACCAATGTCGATGCTGATTCAGGGGCGAATAAGGGCAGCCAAGTTTGTGACTCAACATTTATCAAGTTTCTGAGAAGAAGATTGTATAAATAAATCAGCCGCTGCTACTTATTAACTTAACTTGACATCTGAAAAGTCAAGGACTTTCCTGCACTTTGAAAACAGACGTGTAATATCATGTAGACACCTTGTAAAAATAGAGTTTCTTTTAATAGAAACGTACAAGAAGAAAGTTGTTATTTAACTGTAAGGAACCTGGGACCCCAGTGTTTGCTTGCATCTAAATATACAACAAATTATGTGTTTACTTCTGGCCTGTGACACACTATGAAGTTTAAATGTTGACCCTGTGCCGGACTCAGGACTGTCTTGAGTGTTTTCTGTCGTGTTACTTGGAGGAACATTTACCGTGGAGTGTTTCCAGTGGAGGATGATCTCCGGAATGTTCTCTGCCGGATGCAGCAGGTGATAATCCCGCCACTCGTTCCAGTCGATCGTCATTGTACCGCCTTTATCCATACTGCGGGATTAAAGATCGCAGGAGAGTGTGTTTTTTTTTTTTGACAAAACAAACTCAATATTTATTTATTACACTACAAAGCAGCAGCTGGTGATTGATGCGGGACAGACTGAGCGGGCAGACGAGACAAACAAACCACTACTTACTACAAAATAGGGGCCCAGATATGACCCTGCCTTATTCTGAGACGCACACAGCAGAGGTAAGAGACAGACAGACAGACAGACAGACAGACAGACAGACAGACAGAAGGTTAGAGGAACGAGACGAGAATCACACTGAGTGTTAATACATGACAAATAAACTAAACTAAAGTGTAAATGTGTGACAGTGGAGATGAGGAGGCGGGAGCAGTAAACACTCGTTGTGATTGGCCGAGACTGAATGTGTGTGTTTCTGTCAAATATGTGAATATTTAGATACTTATTACTCTTATTGATGCTCATGACAAAATCTGCCTCAGTTTATTGACAGTGCACTTCTCTGTTCTGACTCACATGTTTACAACATGAAATGAAATGTGAGGACCGAGCCACAGGGCGGTTCAGGATTTGTAGCGTGTAATTGTAAATAATTAGTGTGTTATATGTGCTCCCTGTGCTGAGAGGCAGCTGTGTTAAACCACTTTAACACAAGGTTCAGCTAATAAAACCAACACCAGCTGATCTTAAGAATAAGCTCACTGCTTTATCCAACTGTTAAACAAACTTTTCCAATAGGAAATTTAAGTTTTCTATCACTTTGTAAACCGCTCACTCTCCCACCAAACTCCACTGAGAAAAACAGTAGTTGTTGTAGTTTCCTGCTGCTTTTCTTTGTAAGTTTGTCACTTTGATAAATCTGAGCCAAGGATTTCAAATCTCAAGGTCACAAAAGAAAAGGTTTGAACTCACTGATGGAGGCAGCGGTGACTCAACAGCTCCTGTGTGCCATGATGTAAAATCACTGATTTTCTCTATGGAATTTGGTGTGGGAGAGTGATTGGTTTACTAACGGACACAAACTACATCTTACTGCTGTCTAACAGTGAGGGAAAGCTGTGTATATATTCTTAAGGTATCATACAGCCTACACTTCAGCCTTGTGTTAAGTGGCTTGAATTACACAAGCACTGTTGGTAAAACCCTGAAAATCCCTTTTAATAGCAGGTGCGAACGGGGCCCTGACGATGATGATGACAGCTTCACTCTCACCTTCGAAGAATCTTCTCAGCCTGTTCCTCAGAGATGTTCAGCCCCAGGTCACGCAGAGACTGCATTATCTCCTGTGAGTCGATGTGACCTAAAGCACAGACGTTCAAAAAGAACAAAAAGAAAGTTTAAACTCTTCATACCAAGAGTGTCAAACAAGCAAAACTGAGTTTGAAGTTAACATTTACCACTGAATAACCTGACTTTCTGTGGAGACTGGAACACACTTATCTCACCTGGAATGCATCACAAGTCATGAGCTGCCATAAAATTCCTTACCGTCATTCTTCTTGTCCAAACTCTTGAAGACCAGCCGCAGTTTCTTTTCGTGGTCTCTGAGATAATGGACAAACTCCTCGAAGTCCAGCTGTCCATCCAGGTCTTTGTCTCCTGCTTTCACTATTTTCTGTGGGGGACAGAGAAGACATGTTTTTGCCAGGATCCACTCACGGGTGTCTCCACATTATAAGCGTGATTCATTCCCTGAGGATACAGTTGCAGAGAATATTATCTCTGACTGATTGGCCACTGTTATTCCACCATCTGTGCCCTGTTGACTCAACCTGCAGCAAAAACCACTTAAGGGCCATCATCACCACACAGGTATCGGCCTTTTTTAAACAATCCAGGCCACTTTCTGCTCAAACACACTGCTCAAACAGCTGGAACGCTTTCAACAGGAAGCAGGTACCTGCATGTCTTTAACTGTTCAATATTTTACTAAACCACTTGCTCCTCCAACAAGGACAGAAAAATGACCGAACATCCATCATCCACTCATAATATAGCGGTCACTTCTTTCCAGAGTCCAAAGACCTTACGTTCTCATCTCCAGTGAAGCTCTGGGGACATGATTGTCCTCTCAGGACGGATTACATTCCTTAGCACAAAACTCAACAACAACAACAACAACAACAACTCAGGATGGTGCCTGCTCACTTAATAATTAAATATCCGCAACAACTACCTTACGTTTCTAATGAATTCAAAGCAGGTCAAAGGCCAAGCTGCATTCACTGCACCCCCTGCTGGACCACGCGGCAATTACTTCAGATGGTGTGATGGGTTTCTAGTAGGGCTAATCGATTAATCGTTTTGAGTTATGTTATCCAGTACTTAAAAGTTTTGCTGATTCTTCAGCTTCTTAAACATGAATATTTCCTGGTTTCTTTGCTCCACATAACAAAAAAGTCATTAAAGGCCACATAGACCGGAAGCTCCAATTAACGCTGCGTTTGTGTGTGTGTATCTGCGTCATTACCTCGTTTATGAAACCCTAAAGTTTCAGAACAACAGTTCAGCCACTGCTGAGAAAATAGTGTTGTATTGTTTTCCTAGGCTCTGCGAAGTGGATCGGCACTTCCTTAATTTGATGTCGTCATCAGAAATCCTCACCACTCCTCTCACCACCGTAGCGCCTCCTGGTGCGGGCACTAGTCCGGGCACATCCAGTTGCGTACATTCAACCGCAGAAGAAGAAGAACTACTCTCGTTGTAGCTGCTGAGATGCAGAGCATCCACCGTGCCAGAGGGGGAGCTGTGTATCTGAGAGCTGGCCTATCTATTACGTCACTTCCAGGTACCTGGCCAATCACAGGACAGTAGGAAAGCTCTTGTTGGCTGTCCAATCACAACACAGTCCACATTCTGGGGGTGTGGTTTTGGTCTGAAACAGCGCGGCTGACGAGATCGTCAGTGAAGAGATATTTTGATCGGCTCGTTTGCAGCGATTAGGAGGTTTTTAATCATGAAAACAAGTTCATATATGTAAGTAGACCTCCATAACTAACAGATATGTGTGATACAAGCATTCTATGTCGCCTTTAAAACTGAACCCTTTTGGTTTGTTGGACAAAAACTAGACGCTTGAGAACATCATCTTTTCCAGACTTGAGAAACACTGATCAACATTTGTCAAGATGTTCTCAACCTGTGTTTGTAAGGACTAAATTAAATTGTTTTGGTGATCATTTTTTAACAGACTGAGACTAAAACAACCATGTAAACACTTCTGTAAGCCCGTACCAGAGACATCACTGACATGAAAAAGACAGTGGAAGAGTAGAGTCCGTAAGGCCACAGTAGTTTTGATTTTTATAGCAGTTATAGATTCAAAATTTGTCATTCACCAAATATATTCCATCTAATTTTACTTAGAGATTTCCCCCTGGTGGCTGCACTTGGATGATGAATGTACGGTTGGACTGGATATGTTGAGCCCTACCTGTTGAAGATGTCCAGGTGGTGCTACCATGATTAAGACTGTGGTCTTCTTTGGAGTAGCATGACTGCTGCTCGTGTCTTTGGTGTCAGAGGAGTGTGCGGTCGTCGGAGCAGCCTGCAGCTCTCCACCGTCCGCAGTCGTCTCACCATCTTCTCCCCCCGGCGGCTGAGTTTGAGCGGGTTTACACTGCGTCCAGCCAAAAAGTCTGTGACTCAGGAAAGCCAGAATGTTCTGCAGCATCCTCAAAACCTGCGTCTGCCTCACAGTGCTCTAACCTGACTCGCCAAAAACCACACTCCTCAGTGCTGAAGATTTGAGTGAAAAGGGCAGCTTAGGACACGGTGAAGCTGCTGCTGCTACAGCTGCTCAGCATCTGTGTCACCAATCACCACGGAGACAGACATACACACTCAGCAGGATAAACACTCCAGAGACATGATCCGATCTCCATTTATCAGACTGGGAATCTCGCGCTGTGAGCAAACAGCTCACGATGATGGCGGTTAAATGATGCGGCAGCAAATGAGACGTAGAATGTTTCAGCGTCAGCAGAAGAGAGAAGGTCCAGAGAATCTGCATCCTCACTGCAGCTGAGTCTGACCAATCAGGGGAGACGATACTGCCAGAGACCGAGCTCCTCGGCCAATCAAGGGCAGCGGTTCATTCTCTTAATTTCTGTCAGACTGGAAGGTTGAGGGTGAGGGTGAAGCAGAGGGTTTCCCTCCGTCATAGAGAATCTGCTGAGTGATGCCTCACTCATGGTTTTATATAAAGCAAAGTATTCAGCAGGAAATCACCAAACTCCAACACATGTTAATATGTCAGGTTTATGTAGGTTTATGTAGTTCTGGGCTATATATTATGTCAATATTGTGACATGAAACAAGATATAAGTTTACAATTGTTGATATCCTCATGGGATGACTTTTCCCAGTTTTAAAGCCTAATTATTTGTTACAGCAAAGTTTGACCATATTTATATTTTATAGTTAAAAATCCTATGTTTAACATTAAAACTAAATAAAGCACGTATTGTTTGAAATGAAACGGAATAATAAGTGTATTTTAAACAGTAGATATTTCATTTTAGAGTGTATTTAGCAGCTTTATATCCATGTATATCTCCTATATCGGGATATAAGACTAAGAATATACAGATATTATTCTTGAAACATATAGCCCAACCTTTAAGGTTTCTTCCAGGGGTAACTAGCATGAAGCAGCAGAGCAGATTATTCTCTTGATATAATGATCTCATCACTTATTAGCAGCTGGTGCTGGAGCGGATTAGAGCAGATTTGCCACCTGCAGAGTTCACTCATCCCAGAGGAACAGGTTTAATGAGAGCAGCGTTTCTCCCAATATTTATCTGGAAAGCACCGGAAACTTACAGAACAAGGACAAGGCTGATTTTATTCCGATAGTTAATTAACATCGGTGAAAAACATTGTATAAAGAATATTGAAAACATTGAAAAGCATTATTGTGTAAAGAAAAACATTTCCACCTACATCATTGTTTATTTGACCTAGCTTAGTTTTTTGTTTACCTGCTTACTAAAGTTTCTCAAAATTCCACAAACCAAAATTATACTGTTTTTTTGATGTCTTTGTTATATGGAGCAAAGAAACCAGAAAATATTCAAATTCAAGGAGCTGAAAAATACAAGAACTTGTTCAACGAGTGCTTCTGGCCCTTTTTTCGCCCCAGATCAGTATCGGACATAAAAAAGTGGTCAAACACATGCCTGCCTGAAATACACAAAATGAAAAGTTGAAAAACTAATTTTAAGTGGGTCCAGAGAGAACATTTTTTTTTTTTTATATAAGTGTACAATCACCAGATTGTATGAAATGTTTTTCATTACTCTGGAACTGAAGGCTATGTATTGTAGGTTCTGAAGGGAGATACATATACATATATATATATATATATATATATATGTATATATATGTATATATATATATATATATATATATATATATATATATGTATATATCGTGAAGTAACTTCACCAAGAAACATGCCTACATTTTTACATACTGTACCTACAAGTTACGCAATTCTGAGCATTATTTGTCATTTTAAAAACTGCTGTATTTTCTCACATGGAGGAGAAAAGGAGAAATCTGACAAACACATGGGTCAAAAATCAGCAAACACTCATTTCTAGTCTACTTATAATTACATATAAACATAAACATATGAGCTCACTGATGACAGTAATGTTGTTCCTGCTACAACACTATGTAGAAACATGATAATTAGGTTTTGTCACCCTCCTGCAGTGTTGTAATGTAAACAAGTATAAATCTGTACTTTACCTTATTTGTATTTCTTGCAACTTTTACTTTCACATTTGCTACAGCTATCTTTGTCATATGTCTTTGCTCAAGGACACATGTAGACTAGCAGAGCCAGGAATTTAACCCACAGCCTTCCAGTTGAAAGACAACTCCTCCTACCACTGAGACACCATGGCTCAATCCTTACTCCTCATTTTTTTATTACTTTTACTTCTAAAACTTATCATAAGACTTTTACTTAATCAATATTATAAAAAGTGAATTCAACATCTACCAAAGTTATTTTCTAGTAACATACTTGTACATTTACCCTAAAAGTATCACCTTTAAAGATACTTTATACAAGACTGTTCCTCCTCGACACATGTGATTATCAATTATCGGTCGTAAAGCTGTCACTCACCATGAGGTCGTGCTCGGTGCGGTGAACCCCCAGCTTCTTCAGCCCGATGGTCAGGTCGTTGATGCAGATGCCTCCGTCTCTGTTCACATCCAGCACCTGGAACAGAACTTTGAACCGGTGCTCCTGCTCCGGTCCCCCGCAGATCTCGCATGACTGGTCACCGGTGGCCCGGGTCGGCGGCGCCAGGTGTCCTCCGCCGCCGCCACCTCCTCCTCCTCCTCCGCCGTGGTCGACCCCCGGGTGGGCGTCTGCCGCCCGGCACTGGCAGTAAACGTCATTGAGCAGAGCGGGCATTAATGAACCGTGCTGCTGGTGCATCATGGATGAACACTTTCCGTTTTGTCCGTTACAACACGCTCGATTACCGAGACCACGTCACATGTCCCTGTAAACTCACGGACCCGCCTTTCCAGCACACACACACACATACAAACACTCACTCACTCACCGGAGACCACGGCAGCCCTATGTCGTGGCCTCACGTGACACAAGAGCGTTTTTTGCACGTAGACAAAATTCCACAGAAGCCGGTGAATCCTAGGCAGCTGTCAAATTCTCGGCTGCCGCCGATTCAAAACCCGCTCGTTACGCGGACTGAACTCCTGGGTCGGGCGCAACAGCTGACAGAGCTCCCAGTTCAAACGGCGGCGTGGAAACGGTGCTCAGTCCGGTATTTAGATCCGTTGACCGGGCGAAAAACTGAAGAAGCGGCGAACTGAGGCTTCTGGATTCCGGCGTGGCTGAAGTCTCGCGAAACCACGCGAGATTTACAGTGTAAGCGTAGGATGCTGAAGGCGTGCAGCGCAGGTCAAGAGGACAGACACTAGTCATCATGAGTGAATGAATGAATGATTAGTTTAATGATTCACGAGAATTAAGATATAGAAAACTCGGAAGTTGTTAAAAACACAAGAACACTGGCGCCATCTTGTGAATAACTTCATTTTTGCTGGAAAAACCCCAATAAATATATCTATTTGTAATAATCTATAAATAATAATGAAAAAGAAAAAATATCTGATATTTTGTAATATGTACGAACAGTACAACATAAGATATATGCATTATATAAATAACAAAATGCAAAAAATACATTAAGTTAAGTGTAGATGAGAAATTAATCAAATCCACATATATTACTACTGTTGTGACACAATATAATTTATCCTATTTGCTATTTAATCCACATAATTCATTTTTTTCTTCTCTTCAGCCTTTATTAAAACCGGAATTAATATAAAGTGTATGTAAATACTGTTTCATAATGTATTTGTAACAGATTTTGTGGAAAAAACAAGTAAACAAAACTAGACAATTAGAAAACCACATTTTAAAGAACATTTTTTCTTCACTGTCGAACAAATAAATGCAATGTATAATCTATTTTTAAATTTATATATATATATGTATATATAAATACATTTTATCACTGTTTTGTTTTTGAACAAGTGTTTTTAACATGTTTGTAAGTGTAACTTTTATTGTCCTTTTTTATTGAAACACTTAAAGTGATTCCATTAAATCAAGTAAAACACAATTCAAACGATGAAACATGTCGCTATGTTACTTAAACCGCTCTGCCGCTAAAAAAAAAACCTGTGTTGATTTTATGTTAAACCAAATAAAATATGAATAAAAAAGTCAGATTTATCAACTACCACTGAGATAACGGTGTTTCCCTTTGTTTTTTAAAAAAATTACGTAGTTTGTTTGGCTCATGAGTGATTGGCGTTTGAATCAGCCAATAGCAACATAGCATGACGTCAGGTACCAACCAGTGGCGCGCGAGAGGGCGGGACTCCGGGCACAGCTACGTAAGCGTTGTCAGAGTTGAAGAAGAAGCCGATTCTGGAAGCCATTACGTTGCGCACCTCAGTTAAGTAAAATCGTACTACTTTGACGTACTATACGCACAATTCGCTGTCGCGAGGACGCGGCGCTCGAGCAGCGATGGCATCTGCCTCCAAAAAGAGGAAAATGAATTTCTCTGAGCGGGAAGTGGAGATAATCGTGGAGGAGATAGAGAAACAAAAACACACACTGGTGAACCACTTCAACGCCGGAGTCACACACATGGCCAAGAATCACGCGTGGATGGAGATCCTGAAGAAGGTGAACGCCGTCACCACCTGTCCCCGAGAGTTACTGGAGGTGAAGAAGAAGTGGTCCGACATGAAGACCGAGGTGCGCCGGAAAGTGGCCCAGGCGCGAGCTGCCATCGAGGGCACGTCCGCGGACTGTACCCCGGTGCCGGTCATCCTCACCGCGATGCAGCAGCGGATCTGCAACCTGCTGGGCGAAGCCACTATCATCAGTTTACCGCCAGGGGACGCTGATGCCGCGGAGATCACTTTACCTGTGACGGTGAACACCGCCGCGCTCACGGAGGGTAAATTAACGGGACGATAAGCATTATCGTGACCCGAATATTATCATCATTAATTAGTTGGATCAAATGTTTTGAAACTCTTTAAATCGCCATAAAATACACTAAAAGCATGTTATATTACATTTTGGTAAGAAATGTACAACTTTTTCTTTAATTTTGTTTATAAAAATATGGACTTTTGTCTGATTTTATGCACAAATTCTTCAAAAAAAGAACAGATACAAAGAAAAATTGTTTAAAAAAAAGATATTACAAAAACTAGCATCACACAAACATAATGTAAAGGCTCCAAAAAGTACAGTAAAATAATTATTTTATTATTTTAATAATTGATTTATCTGTCTGATTAATAGAGTATAATTCGGTCCATGTCAGAAAATATCAAAATAATGATGTTTTCAAACGTTTTGTTTTGTCCACAACCCATTAACTTGGAATCATTTCTTTCATATATGGAGCAAAGAAAGCAGAAAATATTCATATGAAAGAAGCTGAAAAAAACCCACAGAACTTGTTTCAATGATTTAAAAGAAACACACAAACTGATAAATCAATTATCAAAATACTTTGATAAGTATACTAATAATCGTTGTAGCCCTATGTTACTAACGTAACAAAAAATGACCTATGCAATTGTAGATATATGTCCATTTCAAGTAATTTAACTGTTTTTTTTCCCTGTAAATTCTTACATTCTATTATTCCCTTATATTTATTGTCATATCACTAAATAAGTCATGTCATGTACTATAAATACTTTATGTTGAGGTGTATATTTTGTCTGCTGCTAATATCGTGGTTTCTTAATATGATATTTCTTATCTTCTGCCAGGACCAAATGTAAAACACACCCAATAACTGCAATAATTGTAAAACTCTTGCTTTAAATGCAAAAAAATGGCACTGAAATCGCTTACATTACTTACATTAAACTTACATTAAGTTTAAAGTCACTTTTTTTAGATTTTGAAATCAAACAGCTGAACCGTCTTTTCTGACTCTAACTGTACCTTCATTTGTATTCATATATTGAAATTCAGTGCTGTGTTCTGTCTGTATCATTCCAGCTCTTCCATCTGACTCGGGTTCAGTCTGTGTTGAAGCAAAGTCACTTAACAGTAAGTGGTTTTAACCTCATCTTAATACTTGAATGCTTGAAAAACGCGTGGCAGTGACTGTGAGCGAGTGTCGAGAACCAGCCTGAGACACTGAGGCTCACCTACTAAAATCAACATCAGGCTCAAGTCTATGTGATCTCAAGTACGTGTTCACAGCTTTATGTCACTGTTAGACATGTCATTTCCAACAGGAAACTGACATTTGTCTCACTTTGAGACTTTAGTGTGTCACTTCAGTGCTCACAGGGACACTGCAGCGGCTGATCTACTGCTGCTTTGTTTGGTAAGTAGGTGGATCCGAGCAAAGGATTTCAAACCCAGAAGTCACAAAATGACTTAGTACTGGAAGTGATGGAAGCTTCGTGGATCAACAACTCCTTGTGCGCTGTGATTTTTTCCTATAGAGTTTGGTGTGGGAGAGTTAGCGGTTGATGAAAGGGACACAAACTTCAGTTAGCTGTTTGAAAAGTCTGTGTAACAGCAAAATAAAGTGGAAAACATACTCTCAAGATATCGTAGATGTTGATTTTTTTTAAAAACTACATTTAAAATTTAAAAGGAGGGTTCAAATGTAAACTCACTTCACTGAAAACATCTTTTTCGCACTGTCACCAGCTGAAGTGACCTACACTGTTGAAGAAGAAGGAGTAGTGGGTTACTGCACCAGCAGCGTCAGCAACTCTGCCCCCACAGTGGTGACGACCGTCGAGACACCAGTGGAAGTGTTGGTCTCCGCCTCGGAATCTCTACCGCCTCCCCGGATCCAGGCCAAGTCTCAGGAGCTGAAGAGCCGCATCGCCCTGAACTCGGCGCGCCTGCTGCAGGAGCAGAGAGTCACCAACGTCCACATCCGGCAGATCGCGCAGCACCTGGAGGGACAGAACGAGCTGCTGCAGATGATGCGGCGCTCCCAGGAGGCGCAGGCATTCGCGCAGGAGAGACAGGCCCTGGCGCTGGAAGGGACGCAGGCCGCCCTGCTGGCCCTGGTGCAGATCCTGCGGCCCGCTCTCAAAGACCTGCGGAAATTCCTACAGAGCGGGACTGAGGTCGCCATCGCCAGCAGCTCAGCGGCCGCAGGTGTCACTGACGGGTCAGGGACAGAGGAGCAGAGCCGGCCCAAAACACCACCAGCAGCACCTGCACCTCCTCCAGAACCAGCCGAGGGGACGCAATAGACTGTGTGTGTGAGAGTGTGTGTGTGTGTGTGTGTGTGAGGAGCTTCAGAGGACAATGAGGTTTTGTGTTACTGTTGGTTTACTGTACTGACATTTTATGAATTGTTTATAAAAGTTACGTTGACACTGTTTTTATTTTTTACACACTGTTAATAATGACTCTCTGTTTGTTATTAAAGGGGTAGTTAAGGTTTTTTTTTGAAGCGCTGACACACACTGAACCAGTCTAATTCACAGATTGGGAACAACACGACAGATTTTTAGCCATTTAACAAAATGCTAACTTCATAACATCCAATCACTTTAAGTCTGTGACAACTAAAGACTGTGTTGAATGCTTCATTTCGACCTTGTGCAGCCCTTTTTCACCAGGAAACTTAAGTATCCACCTCTTTGTGAGTTGCTCACTCTTCCACGACAAAGCCCATAGAGAAAATCAGCAATTTTACATCAGCACACAGGAGTTGTTGATTCACTGATCAGTAAGTTCAAAATTATTTTGTGACTTCAGTTAATGAAATCCTTTGGTAGCAAAATCCTACCAAAAGAGGCAGCGGTGGACCAGCAGCTCCTGTTTTTTCTCAATGGTGTGGAAGTTGAAACTGAAGTTTCCTGTTGATAAAAACGGTCTAGCAACAAAATCACATGGCAAGTACTATGTTCTTTTTTCATTTCATGATTTGTGCCTTCTGTTAAGTGGCTGAAATCTGGTTTTCTGCCAAAAGTGCTGACTCTGTGTCAGTTTTTAGGGCAAAGACGCTGAAAATGACTCCCTGGTGTGTTACTGTTCAATTGTTTCAGTCACAACTCAATTAAAAACTGGAAAGAAACATAGAACAGTTTGTTCAGTATTTTCCTCTCAGGCTGCATCACTTATATTCAGCCAGAAGAGGTCACTGTGGGCAAACAGTTCATCACTTGTAAACCAGCTGTGACGAATCAAGTCATATGGCGCATTTCCACTCGGCACAACACGTCACGATTAGGTCGCATCTCCACCTAAAAGGGGACATATTATGCAAAATCAACTTTTTAACCATTTCAATACGGTTATGGCTGTACAGTGGAGCACAGTGTTTTACACAAACTTCCAGCCTCAGAGGATTTTATATATGAAGCTAATGTGCTGGATAAAGTCAGCAAACGTGTGTTCGTAACTGACCATTCTGACACGTCCTAATTAAACATATTTGTTCAGTACGTCCTCCATGACCGAGTACAGACTCAGTCTGATACGGTCACATACAGCAGCAGTTTATGCAGCTCGCCGCTGGCGATCAGCGATAGCGATCAGTGGTGCTGTCCCCAAGTGTTTTTAACTAATTTACAGTTCAGCAGTGTTCGGCTCGACCCTTATGTCGGACGTCTCTTCCTGTGACGGCACTCTCGCTGTTTTCCATGCACGCTGCCATGTTGATATTGTCAGAGAACTAGTGGAGGGAGGGGGAGAGGAATGAGGGGAGGGAACAGGAGCTGAGCGAGTGAGCGCTGTAAAGAGGACAAATCAGAAACCCCCTGGAAGAAGTGGGTGTGCGTTTGCCTGTGTCTCATTTGCATATAAAGGGACCATGCACAAAACCGAGCATTCTGAAAGGGGTGGGTTTAGCAGGGTTATTGAACTGCTATGATGCTTCATCCTTATGGTATTTTGACCAAGGCATGTCACTGACATGTTCATTAGGACACCAGGGAACTATTTTAATGGGGGAAATAGGGTATAATATGTCTCCTTTAAAAACACTTAGGGACAGCACCACTGATCGCCAGCGGCAAGCTGCCTAAACTGCCACTGTATGTGACTGATCGCAGCCAGCTCCGGAGCATACAGTCACCGGTCTGAAACAGTCACATACAGCAGCAGTTTATTCAGCTCGCTGCGCGCTGCTGGCGATCAGCGGTGGCGATCAGTGGTGCTGTCCCTAAGTGTTTTTAACTGATCTACAATTCGGCACTGTACGGCATGATTTCTGTCCACACGTCTCCGGAGTACAGCCTCCTACTCCACAGATTACAGCGGCAGTGGTCTGTGATGCTGCATGCGATTGCCGGCACTGTCCCTAAATACACCACTCCACTTTAAAAGACTCTTGTTAAATATAGAGGTTTCCCTGGTAGTTGTTGGAGATTAACCCATATTTTTAGGATTGTTAAGTAGTTTTAAGTGATCTACAGTTTGGCACTGTTCAGCTTGATTTGTGTGTGGGGCGTCTCTTCCTGTGACGGGACTCTGGGCAGTGAGTGGCAGGAAGTCTGACCAATCATTGCATAGTTCCTGCTACCAGCACGCTTGGAACCTGGCAGGAGCAGGTACTAAAAATAGTACCTGGTACCAGGTACTAGGCTAGTGGACACGCTACTTAAACTGTGGCGTGGCAGGCGAGTAGAGACGGATGAAATGCACCAATAGTGAGTGGAAATCAAATACTGCAGTTTTTATATGTGGTGTTTTGTCGTGTCAGTATTATGTCAATATTACCATCAGGAGTTTGTGTTGACTTCCATGATGACCTCCAATGAAGCTGTTAGAACAGACACACACACAAAAACAATATATGAAAGACAGAACTATGCTATTTCAAAGAGCTTATACAACAACAAACCCATGGTCTAAAAGTCAATAAAAAAAAATATGTGCAAAAATTGTACAATAGGGATAGGGTATGTGTTTGTGTCTGTGTAGACATGTAGCAAAGAGTTTTCGCTAACATGCAAATTAGCAAGCGGCAGGAAATGATTTTGGTTTCTTTATGACCTCGTAAAATTGATACATATTTAATTGTTTATTTCTTGAAAATCCAGTTTTTGTTTCTATGTATTTTACTGTGCTGTTATATTGTCATATATAATACATGTGATTACATAAAGTATGTATTATTATTATTGTTGTTGGTTAGCCACGGTAGTGTTACATGTTTAGCTTTAATTTTATTGCATTAAAATGTTTTCTTCCTTTTCTTCGTTCGCCTCTGCTCACACACTTTGTGGACAGTCCCTAACCGTGATGCGTTCACGGACTCTCTCAGGCTGTTGTAGTGAGAAACAGCGAACACACACACACACACATACACACATACAGCGAGAGAAAAAGAAAGAAAAGTTGGTGAAGATGCGGTGAAGCAGCAGCGAAGCAGCCGGACTTTAGTTCAGTGTGGCGGGGTTCAGCTCTTCTCTTGTAGCCGCTGTGAGGAAGAGGATGACGGCGGGAGACGGTGAGTTCTGAGACCCGGGCGGTAGATTTCACACGAATGTGTGCGTGTTACGCTTCGCTCGCTCTTCGGTTTGGTTACGTTGTTTGCGTGGCAGCTGTCAGCGCGCGCTCACATACACACACACACACGGAGTGAGCGTAGAAAGCGACGATGCTAAAATAAATACATTAACATTTGCGAATTAATGACGCAGAGGTGGAGGTTTCGTCATTTGCGCGTAACGATAGAAACACAGAGTGCGCACGGCTGACAATTCACACGCAGATGATAATTAATTACAAATAATAGATGTGTCGGCATGACAATTTTATATCACGATTTTCAATGAAGGGGATTCACGATATTATTGCGATAATTATGGAAATCTGCTTCAACACTGTTATTGCTTTAAGTTACACTTCAGAGGTCAGAAACAAGTAGGAGGTGGTTTAATCGCAGTTATTACAGTGAAATAAAGACGCAGGCTCCACCTTGTGGCACTTGAAGACAAATCAACAGCATTCTCCGATCACTTGTAAAATATTAATATTTGACTTAATGTCATGATACGAGATTTAAGTATTGATACAATTTGATCATATTTAAGTCATTAAACGGTTTAATCACGACTTAAGTCATGATGTGATATCGCGAAATTGAAGTCATGATACAATATAATCACGATATTTAAGTCACAGTACGATATTGTCACGATAATTAAGTCACAGCACGATATTGTCACGATATATAAGTCATGATACAATTGATATTGCAAAATATTCGCAAAATATTTTTGCGAAATCATATATTGTGATATTCTTACACAACAACTCTAGTGAGCACTTTTTTTATTGCAATGCACAATAAAATCATTAATCATCCGATTACCTACAGTGTCTGTATTTCATTTCCAGGTTCAGAGATGACTGAGGTGCACGTGGATCCTCATCGTCCACTGTGAAGCCTCCACATCACTTTATTTATTTTTAGTTTTTTTTGTTGTTGACCTGAGTTGTCGCAGCAGCAGCTGAATTTCGGAGGAGGATCATGTCTTTTTTAGTGAAGAAGAAGAAGTTTAAGTTTCAGGTGAACTTCACTCTGGAGGAGCTCACAGCTGTGCCGTTTGTCAACGGAGTGTTGTTCTGTAAGATCCGCCTCATCGATGGAGGAGACTTCGCAATCCTGTCATCCAGGTATTCAAAACAAACCCACACTTCCTGGTTGTGGTCCAATCTCCTTTTGGAAATCCGAGGTCAGGAATGCCCCCTGACCTTGAATTTCCAAAAAAACGCATTTATCGTTATTTATAAATTCATTAAATAGTATATGATATTATCACGATATTTAAGTCATGATACGATATTATCACGTTATTTAAGTCATGATATGATATTATCACGTTATTTAAGTCATGATACGATATTATCACGTTATTTAAGTCATGATAGATATTATCACGATATTTATGTGATACGATATTATCACGATATTTCGTCATGATACGATATTATCATGGTATTTAAGTCATGGTACGATTTTATCACGATATTTAAGTCACGATACGATATTATCACGATATTTAAGTCATGATACGATATTATCACGTTATTTAAGTCATGATATGATATTATCACGTTATTTAAGTCATGATACGATATTATCACGTTATTTAAGTCATGATAGCTTATTATCACGATATTTATGTCACGATACGATATTATCACGATATTTACGCCACAATACAATTTTATCATGGTATTTAAGTCATGGTACGATTTTATCACGATATTTAAGTCACGATACAATATTATCACAAAATTTAAGAAACTGAAACTTTAGGGGTTCATAAACGAGGTAATGACGCAGATACACACACACAAACGCAGCGTTAATTGGAGCTTCCGGTCTGTGTGGCCTTTAATATTTATTTGTAACATCGGTTCAAAAACTAGATGTTTAAAAAACAAAAACAATACATGGTGTCTCAAAAGGGATATAATATCAGCACACAAAATACCGCGATATGTGCGAGCAAGTTATGTTATTGTGTTATTGTGTTTTGACCCTCATGTCTTCTGGGAAAATGTCCTTGTGCTGTGTCTCAGCTCCGCCCTCACCGTGGGAACGCCGTCGCACAGTCGCTCCATGGGGGAAGATGTTGAGGTTAAGTGGTTTCCTCAACTGCTTAATTTGCAGTAATTTAGTAAAAAAAAGTCAACCACATCAGAGTCCGTTAATGTCTCTTCTGTCTCACGCACAGTCGAGGACAGTCTGGTGCAGGCAATCGTACCTGAAACCTGTCTGGCGATGCTGTAAGCCTTTAATCATCAACATTAAGTGGATCAAACAGTGCGTGATGTCTCCTAATCCCACACGTTGTCCTGGAAAGATCATTCACTGTGACTTACTAACAGGAGTTAACTACCACATTAAAGAAGAAGAATTAAAGGACCACTTTGAGATTCTGCATGTCCGAACCCATTCTGAGCAGAGCTGTTATAAAAACCAGTTTGACCTCTCCCTGTTTTTGAATCATTTTGAGCCACTTCACAAAAGCCTCACTCAATAAAATCTCTTTCAGCTTAAGTCCATGATATCTTTAGAATACGTTCACACCTTTTTCTCATTGTTTGACAGTCGTTTCCAACAGTTTCTCTTTGTAAACCACCCTGTCTGCCACACCAAAGTCCATAGAGAAAATCATCAATTTTACATCACAGCACACAGGAGTTGTCGATCAACTGCTGCCTCCATCACTTACTTTCGCCTTAGTTGTTTTGTAACCTCGATACTTAAAATCTTTAATTCAGCTTCACCTCAGTGTCACAGAGTGGACCAGCAGCTCCTGTGTCCCCGTGAGCTAAAAACAATGATTTTCTCTATGGACTTTGCTGTGGGAGACTTAAAGGTTTACAAAACAAGACAAACTTCATTTTCCTAATATCTATGCCATCTTAAGTTACGATATCTAAAGAGTATGTTTGCTGCTTTATCTCGCTGTTAGACAGACTATATAAAAAAATACACGGAAGTTTGTGTCATTTTGCAAACCACTCACTCTCCCTGCACCAAAGTCCATAGAGAAAATCATCAATTTTACGTCACAGGGACACAGGAGTTGTTGATCCACTGCTGCCTCCACCAGTGAGTTCAGATGTGTTATTGTGTGACTTTCGGGTTGGAAATCTTTTGTCCAGACTTACCTCAGCGTCACAGAGTGAAACAAACGAGGCAGTGATGGACCAGCAGCTCCTGTGTCCCTGTGAGCTAAAAACGCTGATTTTCTCTATGGACTTTGGTGCAGGGAGAATTCTGACAAAGCGTGACAGACTTCAGTTTACTTTGTCAAATTTTATAATAAGATTTTATCAGGCGACTGTTTTATGAAGTGACTAACACAATTCACAATTCAGATTTCACGGCTGCTCCCCAGCACGGGGACCACACATAGCTCAGTCACCTTTATGTAACACACTAGCTATGTATGACTAACTCCTATTATGACACTTAAAAGGTTCCAAACTGTGCCTTAAAGCAGTAAAAGTTAATAACCCTGCACTGGACTCATTGTGAACAGTTGCTGTGACCCAGCAGCTATGTTGAGACAGAAAGAAAGCGCTGCCTGTGTGTACCTGTGTGTACAATGGCGTGTTTGTGAAGGCAGGGAGGTTGGGCCTGTAAGAAAAGAAGTGGCAGAACCTGTTTGGCCGTTTTCCATCTCTCCTCCAGGTTTGTTTTCCAAGCTGTAAAAACGTCAGGTCACCCACCTGATAAGAAAGAAACATTCCTATCAGAGAGAAGTTAATGTTAAAGTAAATGTGTGTCTTTATCGCTGCCGGGCACTGAAAACAAAGAAGCGCGAGAGTCTCTTTACAGTGGGAACGCCGAGACGTACATGTGAAGAAGGAGAGATCAGACAAAAAGATAAAAAAACAAAAAACACACAGCACAGAACGACTCAAAGGCCTCAGACGTGTCCGAGCAGGTAACAGATCTGTCTCAGGTCTGAACGCACCTGTGTCTGCTAGTTCACACTGAAACGCAATTTGCAGTTTTCACATTAAAAGTCTCAGTATCTGTCTGCACTCATGCAAAACACAACTGCTTTCAAAATAAAAGTCCCAGTTTCTGCTTGTCCACACTAAAACACTACTCAGTTAGAGCTTGAAAAAAGAAAACACATCCTCCACCCAACAACAGTGGAAAACCCCTGATGACATCATCATCATCATCATCATCATCATCATCATCATCAACTGGACCCTGACATGCTCAGCCCGGTCCACTGAAGATTTTCAAAAACAAACAAATAAATAAATAATAAAAGGCAGGGATTACGTCACACACACAATAATGACTCTCCTTCAACCTGACATGTTTAAAAACATGTTTGAACACATTTGATCTTCATCACCTGCGACGTGTTTGGACTGTGTGTGTGTTTGCTGCAGGACACAGACAACATGTGTGTGTGTGTGTGCACGTGTGTGTGTGCACTTGGTGTTCCTAATGTTGTGGGGACTTAAATCAGTTTACATAGTCACATTATGGGGACTTGTCTTAGGTCATGGTCAGGGTTAGAGGTCAGGAAATGAATGTGTGTCAATGCAACGTCCTCTGAAGTCATGGAAACCTGTGTGTGTCTGTGTGTGTGTGTGTGTGTGTGTGTGTGTACACAGGGAGGAGGTGCAGCAGAACTGCGTCCGGTGGAGGAAGAAGTTCTCCTTTGTGTGCAAAATGAGCGCCAATCCGATCACGGGCGTGCTGGACCCGTGCATCTGCAGAGTCTCTGTCCGCAAGGTACAAACTACAACTCCCATCAGCCACCTCTGCTCACTCCTTTACGTCCATGTGAACAGTGGGAAAATAACAACTCCCCTGTTTACACGGCCGTGAAAAATAAGTCATCTGATTTTGACGTGCTTATTTATGTAAGCATTTAATTGGAATAAACCATTTTAACGTTTTGTTTACATAATACAAACGTGTGACAATAAAAAAAACAGGAAGTCTTGATTGGAACAAGTGTTTATACGAAGACAGATCGTAATGAATCGGAATATTTGTCTACAGACTTCCCTCACAAAAAAACGCACAGGACGGAGGCCAATCAAAAACTGGCTCCGCCTTTCAAACAGTGACACTGACTCCCGGTGAAGCTGAGCTTCCGTGGAAGTGACATTGTTTTTGCCGCATTTGTCCGATCGGCGTCGAGCTCAGGAAATATTCTGTGCCATCCCATAGAGAACAGTTGAAGCAGAGCTTCAAGTGGTTTTAATGCGTAGGCTGCTACGGGAATACGGAAATCATGTAAGAGGAACCGTGATAAACAGCTGATTCTGAAAGAACTATAGTGACACTAGCTCTTATCGCATTCCAGCACACGTTTAGTATTGAAATGAAATGACATGACATCACTTCCTGTGTGCAGTGAAAGGTGACGCCAGATCTACACACAGCTGTGCCGAGAGTCTGTGTGAACTCATTTGACAATGATTTGCATGTAACAGACGTTTGTTTTCATTTAAAAGTTGCGTAATACGACTGAAACGGAGGAAATTATAATTGTTGTTCTCGTGTTGTTTTGTTCCAGGAGCTTAAAGGAGGGAAGGCCTTTTCAAAGGTAATGTGATCTCATGATAATATGACGTCAGAAGTGACCTTTAACCTTGCCCCGTAAAGTTAAGAGTGCCGCTCTGTTTCCCCCGCACACAGCAGAGTTTTGCTGAGTCAGCCGCTGGCGGAGCATGTTTTACGAGCTTTTTCACGACATTTTCAGGAACATTAATGAAACACACACACAGCAGCAGCAGAAATTTGCTGACTCAGCAGAAAAAGCAGATTGCAGAGGTCAGAGGAGGTCACTGGCCTCTCCTGTCTGTCTGTCTGTGTCCACTTCCTCACACGATCACAGACGTGGAACCTTGTGTACAAACTTTCTGCTGACTCAAAGCTGTGGAGTAGTGTTGATGTAATCCTTTTTTTTTCTTAAAGGGATAGTTCAAGGTTTTTTTTTTGAAGTGTGCACATGTAAAAAAAAAACGATTTAATTGTTTTATCGCACGTTTTCACGTTGTCACTCTCTCTTGTCCCCTCGTTAAGCTCGGCTTTGCCGATCTCAACATCGCCGAGTTTGCAGGATCAGGCTTTATGGTTCGCTGCTGCATCCTGGAGGGTTACGATACGAAAAACATGCGTCAGGACAACTCCATCCTCAAGGCACGACACACACACCCTCTCTCTCTCACACACACACACACACACGTACTGAGCTTTAGTCACATCATAATCTGTGTTTTGTCTTCAGGTGATGATCGCGATGACCCTTCTGTCGGGAGATCCCTGCTTTAAAACGTGAGTTCAAGTTTGGGTTTTTAAGGCTGAGTCCACACTGACGCGTTTTCATAAAGATTGTAAAAACTGTTCTACATGAAGTTTTCTGTTCATCTACACTAAAAACATTAAACGTCTCAGTATCTGTCTGCACTCAACACAGCTGTTTACGAAATAAAAGTCTCAGCTTCTGTTCGTCCACACTAAAACACTATCATGCAGTTTTCAAAATAAAAGCAGTGTATTTCCTATAGATGTTGGCCTCACATTGACTTCTTAAAAAGTGCTGATTATGTTTTGCCTGTGTTGTTTTCCACCGTCAGGCCTCCCAGCACGGTCAAATCCGTCTCCACCAGCGACGAGGACCCCAACCTGCAGCTGGACCGCAAGGGCGAGAGCACCGATGCCACGTCACAGCCACTGGGGGGCGTTGTGGAGGGATCCCGCGTCTTCAAACCCCGACAATCATCAGTACGGAGCGCAGGTAAACGACTCGGCATCGCTGTGTCAGTGTTTACAGGGGAAAGGACTTGATATTTCTATATTCTGCTCATCATCATCATCTAATCAAACAAATCCAGCAGCTGCTCGGCATCTATTTTCAGCAGTGGATTAGTTGGGGAATTTGTGTGGGACCGAGTCTGTGTGTGTGTGTGTGTTCTCAGGTCTGCCTGATGAGCGAGGGAGTCCAGACGACGTCTTTCAATCCGGTCATTTCCGCAGCTCCAGCTACGCCAGCCAGCACAGCAAGATATCAGGTGAGAGAGTGAGAGAGGAAGAGAAGTTTCCCGCCTTCTGCCTCCATCAGGCCCCGACATGTTCACGTCCTCGTGCTAAAAGCTGGGGACGCTCCGTCAGAGCGTGACCTCTGGAATTCTTAAACATGTGACCTAAAAACATGTGGCAGAGTAATCAGGGGAGAGGATAAGGAAGTGGTGGATCCGTTAACCAGGTTAAAAACAACCCACTGAGACCGAAATCTCTTTTCCATGGGTGACCTGGCCAATCAGATTAGATAAAGGAGAGGTTACAAACACGTTTGCATGACATTTAAAGTGCAGGAGTCGAGTTCACAGTGAAGAAGTAAAGAAGAACGTACAGACTGTAAAACATGGCTGCCAGGCGGCGGGGACTTTTGGAAAAACTTTGTTTTAGCCTTAACTTAAGAAAAGCTAGAGTCCATGATATCTGAGGAATGTAGTTGCCCTTGGTCCGGCAGCTTCTTTTAAACAGGACCAAACCCCACAGTTTTCACATCACAGCACACTGAAGTTGTTGATCCACTGCTGCCTCTGTCAGTCGGTTCAAATGTGTCATCTTGCAAATTCACCGTTTGAAACCCTTCTTTCTTATTTCCCTAAGTGACACAAACGACCCAAACAAAGCGGCAGTAGACCAGCAGCTCCTGTTTCCCTGTGAGCTAAAAACGCTGATTTTCTCAATGAAATTTGGTGTGATCCTCATATCCCTTTAAATGACCCCATTATTTGGGGTCAGTGACCCATAAGTGGTGAAACTACACCCCCTAGTGTCATAATCCAGAAGTGTCCAAGCCATAACTCACCGAGGGGGGAAAACAGGAGTCCACTCACTCTCTTATCTCCTCATTTCCTCTCCTCATCTCCTCTCCCCTCCAGGCTACAGCACAGGTCACTCCCGCTGCTCCAGCCTGACCGACCTCAGCCACCACAGGAACGCCTCCTCCAGCAGCAGCGCCTCCTGCGGACCCACCCACTCTGCCCAGCTGCCGCCGCCGTCCACCCCCACTGATTCCCCGAGGCAGGCGACGCCCACCCGACCGGAGAGACCGCCTCCCCCCTCTGCTGTCGCCCTCATGTCCAACAGATCGTCCAGGTAGGGTAGATACAGACACACCTGCTCTGCATGGTTCCCTCAGAGAAGCCCAGAATTCCCAGACTTCTTCCGGCCACTTCCCGAGGCGTTCCCAGGACTTGCTGGAGAGACCTGGAGAGTCCTGGGTCTTCCCCGGGGGGCTCCTCCTAGTGGGACATGCCCGGAACACCTCACTTTTCACTCAAGTTTTCATTTATCCAATGAAGATGTAGCCTGTAGTTGGAAATTTACGAGTTCCTAGTCAGATCTACTATCTACTTGGAAGTGGGAAATTGTTGGTGCAGTCCAAAATACACGACCGTGTGGACTCTGCATGTCCACAAAGTTCCAGGTGTAGAACGTAAAAGGACTACGTGGATCCTTTTTTTCGTGTTTTGAGATAATCTTCAGTCGGTGTTTGTCCTTTTTTTCCAACGACAGGAGGAAGAAGGACACCGTGGAGAGACAGCCGAGCTGCGTGGACGACACTCGGATCGATGCCGACGACATCGTGGAGAAGATCGTCCAGAGCCAGAACTTCTCTGACAGCAGCAACAATGAAGGTTGGACACAATAAAAAAGACGATACCAACGATATCTTAAGAATAAGATATACTCTCCTGAGAAAATCTGCTTCTTTTTTTTAGCTCACTGGGACACAGGAGCTGCTGGTCTACTGCTGCCTTGTTTGCTAAATCTGTGTCACTTAGTTAAATCTAAATGAAGAATAAATGAATTTCAAACACCAAAGTCACAAACGGACACATTTGAACTCACTGACGGTTGCAGCTGTGGATCAACAACTCCTGTGGTGCCGTGATGTGAAAATCATTGATTTTCTTTGATGGACTTTGGTGCAAGAGAATGAACATCATCCAAAAAAGCCTTGAACTATCACTTTAACATCTCTGTATTGTCCTTCAGACAGCAACCTGAGACTGTTTGTCAGCAAAGACGGGACCACGGCCCTCAGGGGGACGCTCGCCAGCAGGTGCGTGCGCAAACTATTACGTCTTTTTTAACAAACTTTTCTTCATATTATGTCACGTTATTTTTCTTTCTTTCTTTATCCTCCAGAGGAACTCCTGGTACGTTTGAACCGGTGGTCATCGAGACTCACTGAGACACGGACACATCTGTGAGATCTGATCAATATAAGACGACTATGATACAGATGATGATATATTAGGTACCAGATTTTCCCAAATAGAGTCCTGTTGAACTGGAGATGCTAAAGCCACAGTGTGTTGGATTTAGCAGCATCTACTCACCTCACTCTTCCCTTCTCAGCATGTAGGTGAAACTACGGTGGCCTTCAGTTGTCGTTTAAACTCTGTTTTTAATTTGTCCACGAAAAACACGCCACTCCAAATTTCTCCACTCCTGACGTAAAAAATATAACATATATATATAAACAGCTCATTCTGTGGCAATGAAGACAACAATTCTTACAAAAACATTTTATAAATAATCTTACATAAATCTTAAACACTGGACCTTTAATAGAAATATTGCATATATTACATATTGTAATATTGCATTTTGGTGCATATTGGACTCCAGAACTTAAAGGTCCAGTGTTTAACATTTAGGAGAAATTACGTTTTATTTATTCATGTTTCTACAGGAGCCCAGAGAGACCAAACCAGCAGAAACCGATTAAAAAAATGAAAAAGAAAGACATAATCTCTGTAAAATGGAGGCGTGAGTGAGAGTAGATCCTCTCTATTTGTCGCAATCTACCGTCTGACCACGAGATGTAACAAATTCTGACGCTGCGGTCACACCTGAATGTGAAGTTCTGCATCGCGTCCTTTTAGGCCACAAAATCGTCTTTGTGTTTTGATTGACCAGGAGACTCCAACAAGTAGCTTGCAAGTCCCTTTCCAAGTAGCTTGCAAGCTACCAGTAGCTCCTAGTCCCTTTCCAAGTAGCTTGCAAGCTACCAGTAGCTCCTAGTCCCTTTCCAAGTAGCTCCCAAGCTACCAGTAGCTCCTAGTCCCTCCAAGCTACCAGTAGTTCCTAGTCCCTTCCAAGCAGCTCCAGTATCCCCAGTCCCTTCCAAGTAGCTCCCAAGCCACCAGTAGCTCCTAGTCCCCTTTCCAAGCAGTCTGCAAGCCACCAGTAGCTCCACAGTCCTTTCCAGTAGCTCCTAGTTTCCAAGTAGCCCCCCTCACCAGTAGCCCTAGTCCCTCCAAGTAGTAGCGTCCTAGTCCCTTTCCAAGTAGCTCCCAAGCTACCAGTAGCTCCTAGTCCCTTTCCAAGTAGCTCCTAGTCCCTTTCCAAGCTACTACTAGTAGCTCCTAGTCCCTTTCCAAGTAGCTCCCAAGCTACCAGTAGCTCCTAGTCCCTTTCCAAGTAGCTCACCAAAGGTTTCAATAATCGACATAAACCTGCTTACATTTTCACCCAATCTCCCGTTCAAGGTCATTCTGTTTGTTTGGGTTGAAATGAGCTATGAGAATAATGTTAAAAAACGTGAGTAGTCGCCGCGTGTCAGGTGTGTCAGGTTTGACCGCAGCATCACACACTGGACCTTTAACGTCTGGACTCTATTTGAGAAATGAGCGGTAAATCACTTTATCACTGGGTGTGTGTGTGTGTGTGTGTGACAAACAGGCTTCACTGACAGGAAGTGACATCATAGACTCTTTAGAGTGGATTATTCCAGAGCCGGTCTCTGAATCTCTTTAGTTTTTCCTGAACACAAAAGATGGGTCTGAAACACGCCCAGTGAACGTTTGACCAAACGCCGTTACTTGAACAATTAATCTAAAGAAAACAAAGAAACACTGCAGTGTGTGAGTGTGTGAGGTGTAGTGCAACACTGAAACTACTGTAGATGCTGCGTTCAAGGAGTCCTCGTCGCTTCAGGTTAAAGCAGAACTTTGTTAATCTGGTCACCTTTTTTTCTCCACAGAGCTCCCCCTACAGTTTCATATTTTTACGGCACCACTGTAAACATCCATCCATCATCTACCTCTTCATCCTCACTGTAGTAAAAACTCACCGCTGACGTTCCTGCCGATTTGAACATGTGCCGATTTCATCCTCGCTTCCCCCCAACAACTGGCCGGCTCTGCCACAATGAACATCTAAAGTAACACTCGTGAAACAGATTCGCGTTTCTCGCGAGACCCGACACCCCGCGATTCCTCCCCATTCTGAGGACTCCGGCACTGACCTTGCAAGGCTGGTTTTCCCACTAACAGACAGTAGGGGGCAGTGGAGACAGCTCGCAACAAGACATTTAACCGTCACAAAGACTCTGAATCTGTTAACTAATTTAACAGATTCAGAGTCTTTGTGACGGATAAAAATCCTGCATAGTTCTGCTTTAACCCTTCTGTTACCATCATATCAGAAGGATATCGTCGCAGACAGGATTTGGCATGCGTACTTCTCATTACCGTAACTTTCCGATATCTAGAAAATTAAAAAACGATGCCAGCTGAGATTGGCACAGTGACCGTGGTAGAAGTCGGATGGATGGATATACCTTGTCATTACGGTAGAACCCTCAGGACTTCCAGCGGGAACGAGCGTCCAATCACAGACGGATTCACAGGCCCGCCCGTCTCGTGATTGATTTACGACTGTTTACGAGTTGACCAGGAGTCCTTGAACGCAGCACAAAAAAGCCTAAAGAGACATTTCATTGAGTTCCAAACTCGAAAGGAACAGAAGCTTTTTTCATTCCTCCTCGTGTGTAAAATTTGAACGTGATGTGACGACTGTGTTCATACTTTTATTTTACTGGACTATTTTGCACATATAGAATATATATATATATGTATATATATATATATACATATATATATACATATATATTTATATTTATATATATATATATATATATATATATATATATATATATATATATATATATATATATATATATATATAAAAATCTCAGAAACCACTACAAGGAGCCAGTGACCCGCGGGGGTCACAAGCTCCTGCCACAGCGACCCAGGATTTGATTCCACCCGCGGTCATTTTACTGCATTTCCTCCTCCTTCTTTCTTTCTTTCTTTCTGTCCAAACTAAAGTAAAACCACTATAAGGAACAGAGAGGCACATGATATTACAGAGTACTTATATATATACAGTATATGTGTATGTATATATACATATATATATATACATCATTTCTTTATTGCTTATTTTCGTGTATTATTGTCTCAGTGCTGTTGCTCTCACTACAGCATGTGTTCATGTGGCTGGCCATAATGTAACGTCCTGCACTTAACTCACGACGAGCTCCTTTAAATAATCTGCGTGTCTGACTCTTAACTGCTGCTCATTCATTCATTCATACAGACACTTTTATGACATGGTAAGGGTGTTAACGGAGCGCGTAAATCATGGATTGGTTTGGAAGTCGTGGTTGGGTATGTCGGAAAGTCTGATAGCCGTGCTATAGTTGGCATTTAGTTTTGGTACGACCCACTTTTCTTTGTCGGAAGCAGAACTGTCCCTATGAGATCTTTTTCCTTTGTTTATGCCCAAAGTGTCTCTAAGCGGTGTAGTAGCTATGCCAGGCCTGTATGTGGTGCTGCAACACTGCCACAGAAAGCTTTTTTAAAAATGTCAAAGTAAAAGACCGTTTTTTGGATTGGACCCTATAATCTCAAAAATGAGATTGAGAAGCAGCGTGGTGTTAGCCAGGTTAGTCCAAAGAAACTTTTGTGAACTTCAGTGCGAGAACAAACTCCATTCTACAAGCGCAGACTTGAGTTCTTTTTTAGTTTTTTGTTACCTCCAGAATGAAGATACAAGATTTGGTGTAATTGTATTCATCCCTGACCGATGATCATATAAGGTGCTTTTCCATCACGCAGTTCTAGCACCACTCAACTCGACTCTAACACTAACCCTCAACGTAGGCGGGGTCGTCGTATGTCGATTACACACGACACAAACACACAGTGACTTGTAAAGCAGTTGTTTTGGGTGTAACTGAATCATTAGAATCAGTTCATTAAAAAGATTTGTTCCCAGAATCGTTGAACGACTGAACTGAAATACCACCGAACGTGGTCGTGGTTCAAACTCAAGATTGAACGTTGGCTTTCAGCAGTGCTGTCCCTTAACACATCAGACTCCTCTGTTAGATATTGACATTTTTAAAGCATTTTCTTTGATAAATGTTGGAGATTAACACTTTTGTCTTTGTTTCACGATGTTTAAGTCTTTTTAACTGATCTACACTTTGGAATTTTTTTGTTTTTTTTTCTTGCGTCGGACGTCGCGCTCATGACTCTTCCAGTGATGACACTCTCTGTCATATTTTAGTATCGCCTCAGCTCTCGCTTGGAACCTCGTCAGAGCAGGTACTTAAAAAAAAAACACCAGGTACTATCACTGATGGAAAATCAAAGAAAAAAGCAAGTAGAGCCGCGCCGTGCTAGAACTGTATCGTGGAAAAGCGTCATCAGGGCTCGTTTCCGCAACACAGTTAAGTTGCGTTTACACTAGCATAGTACCTAGTACCTGGTACTCTCTTTAGTACCTGCTCTGGCGAGGTTCCAAGCGAGAGCTGAGGCATGACCGGAGTACTTCCTCCATACTGTACAAATAGTTTTTAATTTAATGATTCTAATGATTCAGTTACACTGAAAACAACTGCCTTACAAGTCACGAGTCACTCGTTTGTGTGTTTGTGTCGCGTGTAAAAACAAAGGCATGGCAGTTTAATGACTCTGCCCACTTTGAGTAGGAGTGGAAAACCAACCTACACCGCGCCGTGCCAAGCCGAGGCGAACTGGGACTGCAGGTGGAAAAGGGGCTTTAGTGTCTGTAACATAAAGAGGAGTTATCGAGTCAGACCAACTGTAGACGAAACCTCAGCCAGAAATCTAAGCACTTTGTCCCCCCACACACACACACACACACGTGTCCCGCGTGTCCCTGTCACTGACAGTGAAGCTGCACAGCTGAGCGTCCCACAGCTGCAGCTGCAGCACAGAGCTCCTGTTGTTCCAAACTGACAATACACAATAGAGGGGCTCGCCCTCGTAGAGACTGTGTGCGTTTCTGCGATACATGTGTGTGTGCTTGTTTATGAGCGATCTACAGTACGTGTATGCCGGCCGTACATGTTCATGTTCACTAAGCCTCGCTGAACTCTGGGTAAATGTACCTTTTTTCTTTTTAACTGATGTTGAAAGGGGGATAGTTCAGGGTTGTTGTTTTTTTTATATGAAGTGTGTCTGTCTAAGATTGTCCATAAACTACTGAACTATCCCTTTAAGCTTTCTAAACACGGCGCACAGGAATGTATGTACAGTACAGCACCTATAGAACCTCGCTGAGCAACTGTCAAACTGTCAGTTCTGCACCTTTTAAACAGATCAGGGTCATGTGACGATTGTTTCCTCCATGAATCGGTTTGTTGTTTGTTGGTCGGAAAATGTCGGAAAAAAGAAAATACTCACATTTGAGAAGCAGACAACTCAGAGAGACTCAAACCAACGAATTGATTATTGAAATAGTTAATTTATTAATTCCTTAGTAATCAATAAATTGATGAATTAATCGTTGCAGCCCTAAAACTGATCAGTGTCATTAACTTTAAACAACAACTGAACTGTTTTCAATCTCTCTAATAATCCATCTGCTAACTGAAGTAGAGGATGAGGAGGAGCTAGAGATAGGAGGTGCTATAGGTGGGCAGGGCTAGAAGCTAAATCACTCAGAACCCCACATGACGTTGGAAAAGAAGTAGCAAAATAAAATAATTTGCGTGATAAGGGTGAGGGTTCGGTCACGGTTACGTTCCGATTAAAATTGTGCTTCCCGCCAAAATAACATTAAAATCATTTAAATCGGAAGTCGGAACTGGGGAGCCCCCTGTAACCCCACCTCTCTTGAGTTCAGACCAGCAGGATCTGGTCTCAGATCAGGATCAGGACAGTAAAGGGAAACCACTTTTCATTCAGTGAATTGTCTGTAACTGTGATTTATTTGTTTATTCTATCCATAATTATTATTTTTGCACTTGTGATGTCATTATTATTATTGTTGTTGTTATTATTACATGATTATATGTGTTTTTTTCATGCATGTGGTGAAAGGGGGACATTTTACTTCCTGATAGTCAGAACTGACACTGAATCGTATCATTTCAGCGGGATTATTTGTTTGTTTTTTAATTATACTTAGTGGTGATGTAATTTACACAGGACAGAGGTTATATGGTGAAGAGAATAATATGAATAATGATCTACTTTAACTTTTATAAATGAATATAAGTCAGATGACACTAAGGATGTGTTGGACGTACACAATAATAATAAATATAATATGTCTAAAAAGCACAGCATTAAAATGTTTAATAAACACTGTGTGTTGTAACTGTGTGCCTGTATCATTAACACATTTATAACCAGAGAGATTATATGGGAGTTATATATATAATAAATTATAATGGCTGTTAATCCACACACATGGACCAAATAATGTAGTTTTGACATATTAATACTTTTTTATGATGATAATAATTGTGCAATATATAATGATATATTATTTAGAGAATGAGGGAACGACTGTTCTGAAAAACAAATCCCAATTATTTTGTAGCATGTTTGTGGGTTTTTTTTCAATGGGATTTTGATTTTCTTTGAAGGTTTTTGGTTCAGTGTCAATGTTATGTTAAAATATCCAATTAATGGTCAGGGTCATATATTATAATAATGATAACAATACAGTTTTTCCTCAATTGCTAAGACACATTTCTTGAAAGCTGCTCTCCTTTTCTCTAAACTGTGAACACAAAACCCAATTTTCAAGCTGCATTCACAAAACCTTCACCTCAAAACAGTTCAATCTGTGCTCAAAACTGAACTATGTTGTCAAATTGTGCCCCGAGTCAATCAAAATTAAGAACACTACTGAACAGTCACTAAACACAATGCTCAGCACATGAAGCTGGAGAAATAAATGTTTATTGTTCACTGTAGGCTAAATGCATGTTGCAAAACAAAAAACCTGTCCATTTAGCACTTGTACAAAAAACAGAAATCTTATGCATTTGCCACTTATGTACAGTAAGCCCACGTAAAAATAAAGTACAACAATATACAAATAAGTGCATTACTCTTTAGGAAAGGGGGAGTACGGTGGAAGGCAAAGATTGATAAAACCTTGGTTCATATAGAACCACGCTCTGTGAAAACTCACATTGGTTGTACCCTTTGTCCGGCCTCCCTCATCCTCTCACACAAACTCTTCCTCTCAGATTTCTATCCATCGTAGGGCCTCACAAACCAGTGCTCTCTGAACTGGCTTATATGTTCCCTCACATCATCAGCCACAAGTGTGATCAGTTTTGAGTTGTTGTGTTCAAGTGGTGACACCTGTGCTTTAATTGTGTTTGACTTTTGTCACCTGTGCTCACCATTATGCAGCACGGGTGCATCACAATGAAAATGTGTTGGCAAGTTGTGTCTAAACAGGTGAAAAGTGCTTACGGTTTTGCCAAAAGAGTGATTGATTCAATCAGTGGGTTCAGGCAACTGAGCATTTGGTTCAGACAATAGGGTTGAGTGTTTTAGCAATTGAGAAAAACTGTAATACATTTTATTTATAGGCAACTTTCAGGACATTCAGTGTTGCCGTTAAAAGTATTAAGAAAGTATATACATTAAGTGTGTGTGCATATATATATACATATATACATATACAGTATATAAATATCAAGGCAAATAAAACAAAAGCATTTTATTTTATTTCAATTTAGGGCGTTGTGTATGGAGGACAATAAATTACATAATAATAAATGAAGAAATTAAATAAAGACCATTAAAAACACGTTGATAAATTCATTTATTAAATGTATTTTTGTATTTATTTATGAATTTATTGTTTTATTTAGTCATTCATTTCAGTATGTATGCGTTTATTTCTGCATTCATTTATTTAATCAACTATTAATTCATTTATTTATTGTTACGTCATTTATCGTCCTCCATAGTTGGGTGTGTGTACATAAAGTTCCAGTACCTTTAGTCCATGATCACAGGTGACAGTTCGCGTGTTGACCAGCAGGGGGCGGCAAAGGCGCGTCTGTTCATCTGATGAGCTCCCAGTTATAAAGCTCAAAGAAGAAGTTCAGGCGACGTCAGCAGTAAAGCAAACGCTGGTCTGTCATGGTAAGAGAAACAAAAACAGAAACGTTAAAGGGATTAAACTTTTTAAACAGAAGAATCTCAATTTTCCTTGAATGAAAACTTCGAAACAACCGTTGAGAATGAGAAGAACACACAGCAGACGGTCGGACGCGACAGTGAAGCTAACACATGCTAACACAGAAGCGAAACACGTCCGTGTCAGTGTTAGCTTACAACGGACGTGTTGTTGGATTTAAAGCCCAAAAAGAGCTTTTCCTGGAATATTTTTCCTCGTATTCTTCCTGCCGAATTGTCGACATAGTTGTGCTGGCTGTGTAACATGTTGCACTGCTTCCCTATGTCCATTCTTAATCAGAATAATTGTTAAATTCTGAAATATTTGAAGGGAGTTTGGTTTGGATTTATGTGTAGTGCAGCTTATCATGCAACATATTTCATATTTACCATATTTAAGTATTTGATTGTTCAACCAATCTTCGTTTCGATTTCACAGTTTTTTAAAGCCGATCATGAGTTTTTAGGGCTGAAACTAACTATTATCTCGATTAATCAAGTACTTGTTTGGTCCATAAAACGTCAGATAATGTTGAAAAATGTTGTTTTGTTGTGGTGTTTAACAAACCTTTTTAATGATTTATTTGTTAAATAGAGCAAAGAAACCAGTAAATATTCACATGTAAGAAGCTGAAAAAAATTAAAAAGCTAGTTTTAATTATAAAAACACTTAAACTGAACTTTACAATGACAATGAAGCCTCTGTTCTGTTCTACATTTTTTGGAAATTGACAATGTAGTTAAAAAAATAATATGAAATAATTATTAATTAATTCAATATAGACAAGGAAATGTTATGACAGTAGTAAACATATGTAGACACTCCCTCTACTCTCTCTACTCACTCTCTTGTGTTTTTGTTTTGTTTCCAGGCGTCAGGAGTGGATCAAACAGTCGGTATGAGCCTGGTCGTCTTCAGCCTCCTTTTGTTTACGTATTACTCAGTTTGGGTCATCGTCCTGGTATGTTTTCCCTGTAATTAATAAAAAAAAAAACATTAAGTCAGCTGAAGCTGAAGCTGAGCTGCTGTGATTTTTGAAGTGAGGTTCAAGTAGGAGGCCACACGGTTGGTGTAGTGGTTAGCACTCTTGCATTTGCAGCAAGAAGACCCGGGTTGGAAGTATGCATGTTCTCCCCGTGTGTGTGGGGGTTTTCTCCGGGTTCTCCGGCTTTCTCCCACAGTCCAAAAACATGTAATATGGGGATTAGGTAAATTGGAAACTCTAAATTGAGCGTGAGTGTGAGAGTGAATGGTTGTTCACTCTCTGGACTGGCAAACTGTCCAGGGTGTACCCCGCCTATCGCCCTATGTCAGCAGAGATTGGCACAGCACCCCCCACGACCCTCTGGTGGAGGATAAAGCAGTAGATGATGGATGGATGGTTCAAGTGCAGGAGGGTCTTCACAACAACACGACCTGTCAGTTAGAGCAGTGGCCCTCCCACCCCCAAACCCCTGTCCACACACACACACACACCAAAACAAAGGGAATAATAATTACAAATGTTTATACTCAAAAAGAAGCGTGTAGGGTTTTTGTGCCTATTCTTAAGAGTGTATATGGATAAAAAAGTGTCCTGTGCTTCGGTAAAATCAATTCTTGAACATTGCCTTGTTTTCTTTTTTTGATTCCGGTGAATCTTTGGTCTTCTTCTGGAATATTTAACGTTTCACAGATGTGATATTTTGGTGTGCAGACAATTGGCACATCCGGTAGAAGGTGGATGGATATTAAATGTGATCTCTGGCGCCCCCCTGTGGGCGGCTTGGAACCCAGGTTGGACACCATGGAGTTAAAGAAAACTGTGGTGTAAACATATAATAAATGAATGTATAACAACTAAAAGTAAGTGACAATGAGCGGATTAGCGGAGTTTACTATTTACGACACAACATTGAATGCAACACACACGATAAACATGGTGGATGCTTATCCCGCCCAGAGCTGAAATGATTACTCCGATTACTAAATTAATCGGCAACTATTTTGATAATCGGTTTGGAGCTTTTGTCATTTGACAAACACTGATCTTTAACGTTTAACGTTTTCTGAAATTCTATGGACCAAGTGATTACTTGATTAATTGTGTGTGTGTATATATATACATATATAATGTGCGTGTTTATGGTGCTTGTAGTATAACTTTTGTCATTTGCCTAACTTTGCTAACGACCACTTGTGTCCCGAGTGTCAATACCTCAGACAACCACACTTCAAAAAAAAACACAGTAGTAAAAACACATAAAATAGAACTTTAAATTAAATTTATGTTGTTTTTTTAATGTATTTGTCATTTATTTTTCCAGCCGTTCGTTGACGGCGATCACATTCTGCACAAGTATTTTCTTCCTCAGGAGTTTTCAGTCATTCTGCCCGGAGCTGCAGCCGTGATCATGCTGCTCTGTATAGGTGAGAACGATAATAATAATAATAACAATAATAATAATGATAACATATATGTTTTATATTACAGAAATCATAAAAATGGCTTGTGACACTAAACTTCTCTGTCTTCACAGGAGCCTTCACTGCCGTGATCATGTGGAAAAGTGGCAAACCAAAGAAGGTGGACTGATGTGGCAACGTTAGCACGACTGTAGCTTTAAAGTTAAATGAACAAACAAAAAACAACTTCCGCCCCCACAAATAAACCCCTCCTCCGTTCTTTAACAGTAGCTGCGGGATGAAGACGCTGATACTTTCAAGGTTATATATTTTTCTAAAAACAAAGTGTCTGCCGTATGTCGATGTCTTATTTTCATTTCCTGTGTTTTATTTGTAAAAAAAGAAGAAAACATTTGACTAATTTGAAGATAAAATACCATCACCTTGATCGTATGAATTTTATTTGTTGTTCTTTAGCCCAGAATGAGCCTTTAGTCGGCCATTTTGTTTTTACAGTAGCCTACAAGGGACAAACTAAACATCTAAACAATGTCACTCAATCTTACATGCTGTATCTTTAAAGACACAGTGACTTTAAAGGAATATTTAAAAATGAATATTCTCAGATATGTTTGTTACTAAACACAACATTGTATTTCTGATATTTGGGCCACTGAAACGTGAGCATTTCCAAGGTTATTGAACGCAGCACGGGTACGGACACGTGTAAATACTGTGACATAATGTATGTAATGTGTAGGAGTGAGTTTTTTACTAGAGTGTGACTGTGGTTCTTCTTCTCTGCTCAATAAAATGTTGAAAGAAAAACAAAACCATGAGCGATAGAATAATGTGCACATTCACACACACACATATTTTCACACATTCCCACACACACACACACTCTCTCTCGCTCTCTCTCTCACACACACACAGGCTCTTTCTCTCTCTCTCACACACACACACACACACACAGAGTCGGCCTGCTCTACGTTGATGATCACCACCAGGCAAGTAAAGGCTTCTTCCTGTTCTACTAACAGTGATTTAATGATGAAAACAGCACAGTGTAAATGACCAGCGCTGCTGGATTATTGATTATTACTGATCTATTACCTGTTTATGAAAAGATTTTAATTCTAAACCGATCTTTTTAATGTGCTGTAAATTCTCAGCGATGTCAGTGAGTCATGACTCAGCATCAAACACAAGCACATACATAAATAAAAACACACACACACACCTGGTCTCTGGGTCTGTGGGTCTATGTTGTTGTGATTCTGTGGTCTGTGATTCTGTGGGTCTGTGGTTCTGTGGTTGTATGATTCTGTGGTTCTGTGGTTCTGTGGGTCTATGTTGTTGTGATTCTGTGGTCTGTGATTCTGTTCTGATTCTGTGATTCTGTGGTTCTGTGGTCTGTGATTCTGTGATTCTGTGGTTCTGATTCTGTGATTCTGTGGTTCTGTGGTTCTGTGGTTCTCTATGATTCTGTGATTCTGTGGTTCTGTGGTTCTGTGGTTCTATGATTCTGTGGTGCTGTGGTTCTCTGGTTCTGTGGTTCTGTGATTCTGTGGTGCTGTGGTTCTGTGATTCTGTGATTCTGTGGTTCTGTGGTTCTGTGGTCTGTTCTGTGGTTCTGTGATTCTGTGATTCTGTGCTGTGGTTCTGTGGTTCTGTGATTCTGCTGTGGTGCTGTGGTTCTGTGGTCTGTGGTTCTGTGGTTCTGTGGTCTGTGGTTCTGTGGTTCTGTGGTCTGTGATTCTGTGGTGTCTGTGTGTGTGGTTCTGTGGTTCTGTGGTCTGTGGTTCTGTGGTTCTGTGACGCACCATGAAACAAATCCTGCAGCTCCACCCTGTCCACAAATCATTCAACTGCAGCATCTGGATTCTGGACCTGGACCAGAACCAGGAGAACAGTGGAGGTTATTTGATGTCACAAATATCAGAGGCTTGTCTCTCTGCTCTCAGATGTCACGGGACGACAAAGCAGGACAACTGAGACAAACCAGGACAACAGACAAACCTGGACAAATAACTGCAGAGAGGGACTGACCGGGACATGTGACAGCAGAGAGACAGACCAGTATCTGAGCTGTCTGTCTTTCAGACTCGAGCACGGTCACGTTCAGGAACAGGACGCTTTTGTGTGATGGTGACAGTGGAGCTGTGAGTGTCAGTGGCTCGTTGCCATGCCAACAAACTCCCCTGCATTGGACAGACTGCACCTTTAATTGTTGTGTTTCTGTGCATAGACGGGGTTTGTTTGTTTTTTTTGGATTGTGGAGACCATCAGCCACAGTGGACGTGGCTATTATCCCTTTTATGTTGGTCTCCACGGTAACCAGGCTCAGGTGATGGTCAGCTGTCCTTTGTGTTTGACACTGGCCTCTTTGGTTTCCATGTGTGGCTTTGATTTTCCCGTAAGCCCCTGCTCTGCTGTGTGTGAGTGCAGATGGAGTTAGCAGCAGCAGCAGAAGCAGGTAGTGGTGGAGGTCCTGATGGCAGTGAAGGAGGTCCTGATGTCGGTGGAGGAGGTCCAGGGACGATGCCAGGCCTCCGCCATCGCTCCGGCGCCATGAAGCGGAGGAGGAGGTGGGGAGTTTTGAGGCAGCAGTGGAAACTCTTGGGCCTGTTTGAGATCGACCAGCAGCACGAGTTCTTCAGCCTGACCTGCATGATGAAGGAGGGACTGGCAGCAGCCATCGAGAACACGGTCCACCACGCGTCCACGGTGAGTGCGCACCAGCAGGGGGCAGCATGTGGGTCACATGACACAGCTCAACTCATAAATGAAAGTTTTTCTTCTGAGCAAAAGACAATCGAGATCATAACGTACAAACCTACCTTTGTGAGGACTTTTTTATCTGGGTCCTTAATGAGACAAGGTCGACTGAGGCAGACCAAGACGACTAACTGCAGAGAGACAGACCAGGATGTTTGAAACAAACTGGGACATCCAACACCCAAGAGACAGACCAGGACAAATAACTGCAGAAAGACAGACTAGGCCAACAGAGACAGAGCAGGATTTTTGAAGGTGTGGCTGCATGAGGAACTGACCCAATCTTCCCACACCATAGAGAAAACCAGTGTTTTTTGCTGACATGGACACAGGAGCGGTCTGCTGCTGCCTCGTGTGGCCAGTTTGGGTCAAGTTTGGGTCAATCTGGGAAAAAAAGGTCAAACGCTCTATAGAGTCATATAATAACACATGTGAACTTAATGATGGAGGCAGTGAGTGGATCAACAACTCCTGTGTGCTGTGATGTAAAATTGCTGATTTTCTCTATGGGGTTTGGTGTTTGGCGAGCGTGTGGTTTGTGGTTCTCAGCTGTGTTTGCTGTGAGAGTGATAGTCCGCGTTTTTCTCAGATCAAACTGATTTTCACTTTTTTAGAAGAGACACTGAAGCAGCAGCAGCAGCAGCAGACTGATGACTCGTCTGCTGGCAAACATGAGTAATCATGAGCCACACTAACCCACACACACTGTGTGATGTCTCTGTCCTCTCTGTGTCCTCTCTGTGTCCTCTCTGTGTCCTCTCTGTTTCCTTTCAGACTGAAGCGTCAGACGATGACTTCAGATCGGAGGACACCCACATTCATAAGGTAACCCGTGACCGTGGGAATGTGTGCATGTGTGTTCTTGTATTTTTTGCCACTTTTAGGACATGTTTTTCTGGACCTTATCCAGGGCCAGTTAGCGCTCATGGAGACAAAACTTGGTCCTAATGAGGCAGAACCTAATTTCTGGGGAACTGGTTAAAGTTTAGGGCTAAGATTTGAATTGTGGAAAAGGCCGTACACAGACTTGGTATTAAGGTTAGGGTTAGAATTAGGTTTATTTTTTTATATTTTTTATATATTTTCTATTTTTGTCATCCTTAGATTAAAGGTAAGGGTGAAATTAAAGGTTAAAGGTTAGGGTAAATGGAGAGGGAATGCATTATAGTCATAAGTGTCCTCACTAAGAACAATTGTGTGTGTATGTGCTTGTATATATATATACATATTTGTGAGGAACTCTCCCTCCCTGTGTGTGTGTGTAGGACTTCACCATGCAGACGTTCGCAGGCCCGGTGTTCTCCAGCCTGCGTGGCTCTCTGGGACTGACAGAGCAAGAGTATCAGCAGTCGCTCTGCTCTGAAAACTCTTACCTCCAGTTCATCAGCAACTCAAAGAGCAAGGCTGACTTCTTCCTGACGTGAGTCACCATGTCACCACCAACTACTGACCACGCTTGTTGACACACCGCTGTTCCACCGCTCTCATAAGGCACTATTGTTTTGGACTGAGAGTGAAAAGGCACCAAAGCCCATTGAGAAAATGTGTGTTTTTAGCTCACAGGACGCAGCATGTGCTACTGTTGCTGAGTTTGCTCAGTGTGTGTCACTGTGGTAACTCTGAAGAGAGGATTTTCAAACGCCGGGAGAGTGAGAGGTTTTGTAGGGGAGGAAATATCTACTACCAAGTAACAATCTCTCCCCAAAAAGTATTCTGTCTTTCCGGCGTTAGCAAGAGGTTTTCCAAAGTAAAGTAAAGTATAGTAAATATTTATTTAATCTGACTCCATTTAAACAACAATTAACTTTACTTTTAAATATTGTTGGGAATTAAAGTTAACCAATCATTTAAAATGTAAACCCTTTAAGAATTCAATCCTATTGTCAAGAAATCTGACACTGGTCTAGTTCAGGGATGGTTTATATTATAAAAACCACTCAGTGACCTTTTTCCACATAGAAGATTAGCCCTAATGCCTAGGTTGAAGTATTCAGAGGTCAGAAATGTAACACAACAGTTTACAGGACATGATACTCAATCTTTTCTATTCAACTCAGAGGTGGAGGGAGGAGGAGTGTTAAATCTCACCATATAACTAGACTAAATGAATCTCCAATAACAGATTCTTAACTATTTAGAACAAAAATCTCAACCAGGCAATATTAGAAATGAAGGGTTAACATACCAGTTTATTGAAATGTCCAGTGGTAGAAAAATACAGCCAGGAAGTTGTATGACACACAGTTGATGTGTGGGAGCTTCTGTTAAGCAGTCCAACTCCCCGAGGAATGGGAGCTCTGTCCCTTATATCCAAGATATCCCACCAGAACACAGACACCTTATATTTACATATCCATTGTGATTTACTCAGGAAGGCTATTTCCTTCTGGGGACCTTTTACTCACCATGGGGTCTTTTCACATGACAATTGAGCCACCTTGACTTGTCTACTTCCTGCACTGAGACGCAATGTTTACACTTCAGAGTGGTGGGACTGTCCCCACTGGTGAGGTTTGCACCTAGTTGATTAATTCAATCAAAGAGCAGAATATACACAGTGATGACGTTTCGTCTAGTGTCTACAGGATGTGGTCTCACTGTCTTACAGTTTCACAAAGTGAGACAAGGTCTTCCAGCTTAAGTGTGCTCTTCTACATAGCCTACAGCTATTGCAGTTGATGAATATGTAACCAGGGCAGTGGTTTTTATTATACATTCCTCAGATGATCATTATCTCAGGGCAGGTTTTCATGACGAGCAGGTCTAAACAGATGAGAGATGTAACAGCCCATAGTAACAGAAGACGCAACATTACAGTATGTCATCAACAACCAGTGTCTGGTTTCTGCCCGTCATGACAAAATTGATTCTTGGGAAGAGTGCTCAGTCGTCTCTGCTCACAACATCACATGGTTTAAATAGTTGATTGTTTACAGAGTCACAGTTTAATTACTAATTACTAAAAACCTTTCAGGAACGACAAACGCTTCTTTTTAAAGACCCAGAACAAACGAGAAATCAGGTTCCTACTGGACAATCTGAAGATCTACATGGAGCATCTGAGGAGGTTTCCTCATTCACTCCTGGTCAGGTTCCTAGGTATGAACACACACACACACAGCTTTGCACAGCTGTACATCCAAGGGCTCTGTCCCTAACCTTAACCATAACCAGTTCATGTCCAACCCTAACTTTGACCTAACTGTACAACACGTCTTCACCTTAAAATGTAATAATTTACGTTTTGGGGACTTGATTTTTGTCCCCATGAGGAAAACAAGTCCCAGTAACGCGAGTGTGAAAACAAGTCCCCGTAACACGAGTGTGAAAACAAGTCCCAGTAACGCGTGTGTGAAAACAAGTCCCAGTGAAAAAGTGTGAGTGTGAAAACAAGTCCCGTAGTGTGTGAAAACAAGTCCCGCGTGAAAACAAGTCCCAGTAGCGTGAGTGTGAAAACAAGTCGCGTGAGTGTGAAAACAAGTCCCAGTAGCCAAGTCCCGGAGTGTGAAAACAAGTCCCCAAAGCAAGTCCCGGAGTGTGAAAACAAGTCCCAAGTGTGAGTGTGAAAACAAGTCCCTTTAACGTGAGTGTGAAAACAAGTAGAATGTGAAAACAAGTCCCCTTAAAGTGAGTGTGAAAACAAGTCCTTTCAAGTCCCGTGAGTGTGAAAACAAGTCCCTGTAACGTGTGTGAAAACAAGTCCCCGTAAACAAGTCCCAGTAGTGAAAAACAAGTCCCCAGTGTCAAAACAAGTCCCTGTAAGGAGTGTCAAAACAAGTCCCGTAGCGAGTGTGAAAACAAGTCCCGAGTGTCAAACAAGTCAAAACAAGTCCAAAACAAGTCCCGTAGTGAAACAAGTCCCGAGTGTCAAAACAAGTCCCAAGTGTCAAAACAAGTCCCCGCGAGTGTGAAAACAAGTCCCCGTGAGTGTGAAAACATGTCCCGTGAGTGTCAAAACAAGTCCCCGTAGCGAGTGTCAAAACAAGTCCCGTAGCGAGTGTGAAAACAAGTCCCGAGTGTCAAAACAAGTCCCGTAGCGAGTGTCAAAACAAGTCCCGTAACGAGTGTCAAAACAAGTCCGAGTGTCAAAACAAGTCGTGTCAAAACAAGTCCCAAAACAAGTCAGTGTCAAACAAACAAGTCCCAAAACAAGTGTCAAGTCCCCGAAAAAAAGTGTGAAAACAAGTCCCTGTAACGTGAGTGTGAAAACATGTCCGTAACAAAACAAGTAAAAACAAGAAAACAAGTCAAAACAAGTCCCATGAAACAAGTCCCGTAAAGTGTCAAAACAAGTCCCTGTAACGCGAGTGTCAAAACAAGTCCCGTAAGTGTCAAAACAAGTCCCGTAGCGAGTGTCAAAACAAGTCCCAGTAACGTGGTGTGAAAACAAGTCCCCTGTCAAAAAGTGTGTGAAAACAAGTCCCGTCAAAACAAGTCCCGTAGTGAGTGTGAAAACAAGTCAAAAACAAGTCCCCGAAAAAAGTCCTGTGTGAAAACAAGTCCCCAAGTGTGAAAACAAGTCCCGTGAGTG